>NC_042494.1:82273265-82300200 GCF_005508785.2 Acyrthosiphon pisum
TTGAGGAACACCATATTTGATAATATTCAAATCACTTGCAATGTAATTTCATCTTCCTATTTGTTTTCTATCAGATAGGTAGCTTTTAAACCAATTTAGATTGCGTTTATTTATTCTGAAAGTAGGTAGAATTCTAAAAATAATTTCATGGTGTATTAGGTCGAAGGCCTTTGCTAATTCTAGGAAAACAGCTAATGCTTTATTACCATTGTTTAATATTCATCATATAAATTGGGTTACATCAAATAACGCATTCTCTGGTCCTAAGTCCGGTCTAAAACCGTACTGGTTTTTAGACAATAGTTTATATTACGTGTTCATTATTGCTTTAATTATTTTTTCGAAAATTTTGGAAAAATTTGTCAAAATAGATATGGGTTGCTCATATTATAGTTTTCGATCTCACTCCTTATATAGTGGTTTGATTAAAGCCCATTTAAAATCAGCCGGGGAAATACTATTTTTAATACTTAAGTTGTATTTGTATATATGTGCAAGTATATAAACAATTTTTTCAGAGATAAAATATATTAATATTTTAACCGTTTTCATATCATAATATCATATTCCACAGCGGCATCGGTGTCGGTCTTCATAGATAACAACATGTTATTCATGTATACAACAACTAGATAGCCGTCTCATACTACAGTCAGTGGCGCAAATAGGGGGGGGGGGGCTTAGCCCCCTCAAAATATAATAGTATACCATTCTTAAAAGTATTTACCTATAAATTATAATTTAAAAAAAAAATGTGCTGGAACTTGAACCCCCCCCCCCCCCAAACATTTTTTCTATTTGCGCCACTCACTATAGTTATGAGTTATGACCAATGTTGGAGTTTGCCGCCATTTATAAAGCAGGCAATGTTTACAATTATTCATATACATATAAACTATGATAATATTATTTTGTAAACATTGCCTGCCTTGTAAATGGCGGCCGACTTCGATGGTAAGAAGGAGAAAGCTATCTACTAATTCTATATATAGTCTATGGTCAGTCTTGTAAAGTACCTGAGTAAAAGTATTTGAGTAAAAGTATTCAAATACTTTTTAAGTACTCAATTACGTATTCTAAATACATTTGAAAAAAGTACTTGGGCACAGTATTTGAATACTTTATGAGAGTATCTGTATTTAAAATCAAATACGAATTTTAAATACTTTTTTCGTCCTACTTTATTTACGAGGACGCCAAACTTAAATAAAATAATACAAATTTGAAATTGTAACTCATTTTTATTTATAGATCGTTCATCGTTGTATTTTGGTATATTTTGGTATATATTGTAATATTTTTAGTGGTCTATAATTTAATTGAATGTATACAGTCCGTCGATTTCCTAATAAAATTTCACTATTTGAAATACCTTTACTCGAATTATAGACATTATACACGCCGAATGCGGGGTTATTCCTGATAATCCGTCCTTGCATTATCACAGATTATGATTGAATGAAATTTTACATTTGTAACCATTTTAGGCCTTTAGGACCATTACATTTTAACAACATTTAAAACTATAGATGGTGCTAAAATGAAAAATTTAATTCAGTTTACTTAATGATTCAATTTATCTTACTCATTAGGCCAGGGTAAAAAGGTAAAACACATTTAAAAAAAAAAGTATTTGAAAGTATCTGTGAATACTTTTTAAAAGTATTTGTATTTGTACTTAAATACTTTTTTTTCAAGTATTCAGATACGTATTTTAAATACTTTTGAAAACAAGTATCTGTATCTGTACTTGAATACTTTTTAAAAGTATCTTTTACAAGACTGGGTATATCTTTGAAATCTATTATTTTTGTATAATACAATCAACTTTAATAACTCAGAAACTAAATTATAACCAATAAAATATTCGATATGGCGATATATAATATTATATACATCAACATTTTCAAAAAAAAATCATCTCGCAAACAATATTCAAGGCTTTTTTTTATAAAAAAGGGTTGTTCTCATTTGAAAAAATAAATTTATATCACAACATTACATTCCTTAACTGCCTTAAAATATTACCATAATGGACCAAAGGAAGTACCATGCCTCGTGAATCATTCTGTATTTCTGTATATAAAATATATAAACTTCATCATGATATAACATTATATTATTATAACAAAATATAATATACACGTAAGAGAATATAATAATGCGGGTAAACTGTAAATTATTTTTTCTTAAAATGTATTTTACTATTTTAAAGTAAAAGTAATAATTCTACTTTCATATGATAGTTTATTGTTTTAATTCAATATTTCATATTATTATCTGAAAATATTATATACAACACTATAAACACAATACTAGGTAGGTACCTACTTCTATAACACCTATTATAGAGTACCTAGATATTAACCATTTTGTAGTTTTTAATTATTTCAAATTTTCTATCGATTGGTAAATAATCAAAATTGCTATATTGATAAATGTGTGTTAGTGTTCTGTTTTATATTCAATACAACTGTATTTATTAGGAGATAATTCTTAGGTAATATCGCTTTATGTAGCAAAACATAATATAGATTTATTTAATGAAATTGTGACTTAAGATCTAATTTACTATATAGTCTATTAAGAATTAAAAATTGCATATTAAATGTATGATAAGAATAATATTTAAAATGATCTTTTTCCATAATTTCAATACACATATACGATAATTGTCACTTCACTATTTAAGATTTTGAATTATTAAATAAATTATTAAAAGCACTATTTACACATTGCAAAAAAAACTAAATTGACAATAATTAGGTAATTAATATCTTATCATTAAAATGATGTTTTAATAATTTTCGAAAATCCCAGAATGTACTATTAAGTAGGTACTAGTAAGCAATATCAAATATCATATTATACTAGAGATACCTAGGATTTTAGAAGGTAATAGGGGCAGTTGTAGATATTAAATTATATTGCAGTTGAAATCCATAATCGCAGATACATTAATACTTCCCGAGGACAAATAAAAACATTAAATGTATGCAGTTAATAAATAATATTTATTTTTCCGAAAACTTTAGTTAATAGAACAAAATATGTTAGTTTCTTACCTATTCAAATTATTTGTTTTTTTTTCAGTTTATCCCGATTTGTTTGAACTAAGGTATTCATATAGGCTTACAAAAGGTACGCATGTAAATATTGATGTATAAAGTGGTAGTGTTTATTTTATTAGCTCATTGGTATTGTATGGAATGATATTAAACTTTTATAATATTAAATATAAGTAAAATCGTAATTGAATTGTTTTCAAGTAGAATCAAATTTATATAATGTTAAATGTAACGAAAAATGTAATAATTTATGTTTTAGTATACAGAGAAATTCAACGCGTCAACTATCTAGATGATAAATTCAAATTATATGAGGACTACGAAATAGTTTCAGAAAGTAATGCTTACTAATTCACATACTATAGTTTATATTACTACCTATATTCTACATAATTAAAAGTTATAAACATGATGTAAAATATAAATTACTTGTTACCTACTCGTTTAAATGTTAGGTCACGGTAAAAATTAATAAAAGGAACATTTTGCGACCTTTTGTACAAGTTATTGTATTTTTGAAAAAAATGTAAGCTGTTTATAAGTCATTGTAGGTCAAGCAATTTATTTTTATTATTTTTGCTAATATTTCGGGAGGGTTGAACCTCCACCCCCACCTACAACCCAGCGTTTAATTATGAACTTAAATTGTTGAAAAAAATTGTATTGATTTGTACCTAACTTTTAACTTGCTCTTCCTTGCAGTTATATGTTATTAAATACTTTTTAATATCATCGAGTAAATTTATCTATGAGCGATGACTGATAAGATTATATTCTATCATTTGCACTCTACATTTTATTCTGTAGTGACACCTTTTACAATCAAACGATTTATTTAACATAGTACAATACAATTGAAGAAACCAGATGACCATCTACCAGTAGTTAATTCATACCTAATTCTTGTACGACTAAGTTTTAGTAAGCGTTAACGTAATTTTGTAGTTTTTGTGTCTATTAATAAATGAAACAACAATTATTACCACGTGTCTGGCTTGGTATTACCACTCGGGCACAGTCAAAAGCAATCACAAAAAAATTAATTAAATCATTCATACTGCCTAACTACAATACTAAACACAATGATGTAGTCGCATTTATTTCTTCATTAATATTACAATATATTTTAATATTACATTTTTTTTTTACTTACGCATTTTATATTAAATTATTAATGAAATAATATGTACATTTTGAATGTTTTTTTAACAGTTATTAAAAGATCTAACCCGTATCTAGAACTAGAAGAAAAAGTTGAAAATTTATGTAAGCTATTTCAATTTATTAAATTATATATTACTATAATAATTTTAAAGTTAAGTTAATAGCATAATAGATATTTATAGGTATATACTATAATACTATATACTATATATTATTATAATATATTTATATGTATTAATATGTTTATACAAAAGTAATAATACTATACCTATTAATACTATGTAATTTATTACTCAATTTAGCTTAATATAAGTATAATGTTAAATATGTATATTTAAATTAAAATTTCTATAAATTATAAATTTAGGTAACTATTTTAATATTAATATCAAGTTGATAATAGTGGACAAGTAAAATCGTTCTGTTGTAAAGAAGATAGTTGTCGAGTATGTAATTGAAATGGATGTGTTAAATTTGAATTAAATGTTAAATCATCGTATAAGAAAAACGATATTTATCGTATACGGTGCGTCAGCTTAGTATACTTAAATAAAAACAAATTTTATAAATAAAAAAAATTAGTTAAAAATCAAATAATTGTCTTGGCTATAAATATAGCATTACTTTTCAGTTTTCAGTAAACTTTCATTTTTAGTTAAAGATATGATAAGAAAAACTTATGAGGAATCTTCTATTAAATTTTCAAATGTTATAGTTACGAAAAGAATACGATAATAATTGTATAAGTTTTTGAGTTAAAAAGAATTAAATGGATGTCAACAATAAGTTTTGTGTAAAAATTCTAATTTCTTCTTATTTTTTTTATTTTCCCGACACTTTCAAAAACGACTAGGAATTTCCAATATTTAACTCTCAAATGCACCAATTAGATTGGTTTTTCTATAAGAAAAATGCTGAAGTATAAAATTGGAGCATTTTTACTGCCCCCAAAAGTTAAGAATAGGCAGAAAAAAACACATAGGTACATTCATCATTGTAAAATCAATTAATTCTTCCGCTACAGTCGGAAATCGGACTAAAATAACTTGAGATAAAAATTGACCTTGCTATGAATTTTACTGCAAATTATTAAGGATATAATATCTATTACAATTTAGTTCTAAAAACTATGTTAAATAGAATATTTATCTGGTATAAAATTAACGATCGATAACTAAAGAGTTTAGAATTCTAGAATTTCCTAATTTTTAGAAAATTGTTTTATATTCTCAGTGGAGTGGGAAATATGTTGTTTTTTAGAATATTGACTCAAAAAACACTTTTTGTAGATTTAAAAGTTAGATACCTACATCATAAATCATAATACTAATTACTATTATAATTGCATAATATGCTCTGTTAGCCTTTTCTAAAATTAATATATAGATCATTTTTAAAAGAAATATTAGACAGAAACTCAACTGATTAATAAACAGTAATTGTCAGTAATTGTTTCCTATATTTCCACTTTAATATTTTCAAGTTTGAATCATAGACCGATACTCATAAACAGAGTATGGTGGTAGTTCCTGTGATGAAAGTAGGATGCGCTGTACATGGTGTTCCTTTCTTCTGCGCATACACGAAAAATAAACCAGATTGTGCATAGTTAAAAACAAAAACAGCATAATTACGTAATTATCGTATTATATCATGCAGATTCATGAATATTTCTTACAAGTTTCAATTAAATTAAACGAGTTATGAATAAACTTATATTAAGTATGAGTGTATTACTAATAGCTAGTCTCGTTTTTGATTTCAACGTTTTCGTTACATTGACTTATTATAATAATACATCACTGTAACACTGCAGTTTGCCGTGACCACACCATCTATCCCCGCCGACAAGACATGCTCCATCTATGTCCTATGAGTATAAGGTCTATGAGTTGAATACACATTTCAACCATTATATCTATTCGTAAATATTTATTTGAATTATTATTTATTATTTACATTTAGTTTTAGAGTTACTTACGACATACCTATCACTGGATGGTTTTCAACATTTTCTATACATTATAAGTATTTTCAATATTATAATATAACCTAACTAATTTGCGTGTTATATACAACTAATATTGAGTAACAAATTACATATTATAATATTTATAGAATATAGGTAGATATTTTCTAGAGTATTTTGTGATAGTTGATTTGTTTATTATTTTAGTGAAACATATGATGAATGGTCAAGAATTTAACCAGCTAACAAAATGTAAGATTTTTTAATAAATTATTACCTATACCTACCTATAGGTTTGGAGGAGATGAATAATTAACATATTAATCTAGTTAATAATGCAAGATAATTAATTGTACGATCATACAGGATGTTCGAATTACTCAATATACATAGGACATAGGTATAAGTGAAAACGCACTCATTAATCATTAGAATGGTAAAAATATTGTTAAAGTGCATATACTGGCGAGGACGGTTTTGTCTGATCCTTATATAGGATGATTTTTGTGTAATCTCTTCCTTATTAGCGTATATTGATTAAACGTAACGTTGAGGTATCACGATGCATTTAAGATGTTATATTGTACAGTGCAACGTAAGTACCTCTGGACGCTGGTAGAGCATTTGTGTCGTTTTATAAAGCGTCCGATTGAACATCGAGAGAGTGTTGACACGGTACGCTAGTGCTCAGGAAGGATGGGTAACACTTTGAATGACTACACACGGTTTTAATAGTTTACTGTATCTTTATTGCTCACAAGATATACGTGCTTATACAGTTGAAACGAGACAGCCGGCGGCGCGGTCGGACCTCGTGCGGGAGACAAGAAAGACGTAGCGGCCGATATTCCGGAATAGCCGAAATACCGACTGCGACATTGTCCCCCGTCAAGTTTTTTGGATAAACCTGGAATGTTTCGACTCAGTTTTCCCCATTTGAGTGGTGTGGGTGAAACCACCGAACGACTTTTGGGTTTTTCCCGGCCCGCATGTCTGTGGGCTCGGACATATCGTGCGGATGAATGGGTGTGACCAATCGCTGTATTCACGGTCGCGCCACTCTCCCCCGTCAATCAGCACGGTGTGTTTGGTTTTCTTTTACTCGTCCTTGTTGGTATCCCCATTTGTTTGTTATTTTCCGAATTCACTTCGTTCATTGTTGATCGTCGCTTGAACCGGTCGTTGCGAACTTTGGATTGTGTTGCCCGTCTTAACTTACCTGGGTCCGTTAGACGGCTTCTCTGTTCACGTGTACTACCTTTGGTGTTTACTTCCATCGTTCCATGGCTTAGTTCGAGTTCCCTACTTCCAACGTGGTCGGTGACGGTATGACTTTTTAGTCGTCATTTGTTATTCCCACTTGCCTCCGATGTCAGTAACGTTTGTTCCCTCGATTGGGACAGCCGGTGTGACGTTATTGTCAATTGAACGAGCCTTAATGACTCCTAATGTCGGTGACACTTGCTGTTTGCCTACTCCCCTATTTACCATAGCATTGAAGTGACAGTGACACCGGTTCGGATCAGTGTTCGGACTTATCTAGATAAATTTATCTGGATGAATATCTAGATAATTATTTGTTCATCTTTTATCTTATCTAGATAAATAGTTATAAGGTATCTAAACGTTCATCTTAGATAATTTTTTTACTAATCTAAATAAATCCATCTAGATACATTTTTTATTGATAAAAATCGCGAAATTGTACTCAATTTTTAAATATTTATACAGATTCTCAAACAATTTTTATGGTTTATAAATAATGTAATTATTTTTATTTATATCATTATTATTATTATTATGTTTCTAGTGCCCAATTAAAATATACCAACATTTACAACCATTTAAAAAATACATATCTAATCCGAACACTGGTTCGGATACCCTTTTGAACCTCCGCGTGCCTTGAAACCTTTTGAAACCTTCACTTGCGTGGGGTAATCTCCTCTAGATTCTTGCGGACATGGTGTTTGGGACGCGTCTTTTGCCCTTTGCTTCGTGGTGTATCCATTTTGTATTGACTGTGAGTTGTAGTGTTTTGGTCCTATCTGTTGACAGCCTTCATTGTGGTTGTTGTTGTTGTCGTTTATGGAATTTACCCACATTGCTTCGGCGTTGATTTCTGTCATCCACTATTCGGGAGGGGTTTTCCTGATGTACGTGGTGTGCTGATTGTTGTTGATCTCGTTCACTGATGTGTGGGTTTTGTCCGTGTGTTTCGTCGACTATGTGTTTCCCGACGTTATGCGGGTATTCGGTGTGGTCGTCGACCGGGTCGTTACCGCCGACGCGAAACCTATTTGTCACGATGTTCCCAGGTTCAAATCTGTGCTCGACGTGTTTCCCAAACGACTCTTGGATCTCTACCAGTGCCGTTTCTCCGTTGTTTTGGGGCGTTGTTGCCCCTTAGTGTCCGACGACCGACGTCCGAGCCCCCACCACCTGCCGCGCCAACTGACCCGTGTCGTGCGGGTGATAAGAAAGACGTAGTGGCCGATAGTGTGGTGACGTGAGTATTCTTATATGTGTTGCATGTGCTGTGTGTGTATATACCTAATGCATATTATGTATACAGGCTGTAACAGAAAAACTGACCAAAAAAAAAAAAAAATGTTGCTACTTAAACGTACCTATGACAAAAATTGATAAAATTATATGATTAGTAAATAAATTAAGAAATATACCCATGTTATATGATTAGAAAATAAATTAAGAAATATACCCATGTTAGCAGATTTCCAAAAATAATATTTTGAAAAAAATTATTGCGTTCCAAATTAATTTAATCAAAAAAATATTGATATTTTAAAAAATTCTAAAAAATAAACTACTTGACTTAGATAAATGTTTTTACTATCCAAATCGTTCTTATAGTCAGATTCACAAATTGACAATTTTATTCAAAAAAATTCAAATTAAATTTAAAATTTAAAATTTTTAGTATTAAAATATAAAAATATTTTTATTATTACACGTGTAGCGCAAGTGGCTATAAATTATGTATAAACAAAACAATTTAAACATATACTAATATAGTGATAGTAATATAGTGTAAAATACGAGTACCTATAGTGACCACATTCTCCCAGAAAACGGAGTAGATAAAATAAATAGATTACAAAATATATTATTTCCTAATAATGTCATCATTTTTAGATTTTCCAAAGGTTTTTAGACCATATTCTGATTTTGTTTATCTGTGGAATATTCGAGAAAAACCAAATGGTAAGATTATAATTATATAATATTATTTATTTTATTTGTATAAATATTATATATATTATAATAGGCGTAAGTACAATAATAAGATACTAATTATGATAGTAATATAACATCAAATATTATATAATCTACGTACCTATAAATAAAGTATATTAAAATTAAATGAAAACAATATATTATGAAGTTAAAAATACAATATATATATATTATACAAGATACAACAATAAATAAGTAATACAATTTAGTAAAAACGTTTTGTATACTACAAATTTAGTAGCAAAGTTATTTATTTTTCACGCTATATAAAACTTAAAATACCTACCTATGGGTTTACAATATGAAATAATTTGTTTGAGTGATAAAAATGTCATCATTAAGTATATAAATAAATTTTCATCATACAATGATTTGAGGCTAAGGTGGTATGGTTATTGGTTAATAACAGTGTCGGCCTGGGATCTAAAGAGCCCATGAGGCAAATTGTTCAAAGGGCCTCTCAAAAATACCCCTTTACCTTTTTTTTAACAGCTTTCACTGTAGTAAAAAATGTTCAAAATGTAAAAATATCTATATTTACCTATACAAGATGTAACTACAAAATTTAATATGCATAAAAATTAAATAACTTAACAGAACTGGATTGCTCTACCTATTGTTCGATTTATATAAGTAATCCTTTAAATAAACTTGATGAGTTAACCACATTGTCAATCAATTTTTCTCGGTCGATTTTTATATCTTTTTCTAGAGCCATCATCATTGACGGACCCAAATTTTCTTGTTTTATTGTTGATCGTAATTTTGTTTTTATAATCTTTATAGTTTTGAAAAAACTCTCTCGCACGAAACTTGTGTAGATGGTAAAATTAATACAAATTTGTAAACTATAAATAAATTATAAAATAGATTTGATTGAAATGTTAATTCTCGAATTATTACAAAAGCACAATAAATACAATTTCTGCATTTATTACAATCAGGATTTTTTGTTACTTCATCTTCACTCTCGGTATCATTAGATGATTCAGTTTGAGTATTTGTATTATTTTAGATTCTGGGTGGAACGATGAATGTATTGATTTTACAATGATTTTCTTTTTTTTTTTGTGTCTGTCATCACCTTTTAGGACAGTAAAAGTGCTTGGACTTTCTTCAACAGTACCTTTTCTGATAGGAAAGTGAATCTAGTTGGTACTTTGGGGGGTCAAAAGCAAAAATTTCCTAGTAGATTTCAAATGCAACGTGAAAAACAAAAGAAAAATTAAGGAAAAACGGGAATTTTTACGCAAAAGCTGTTTTCAAGAAAATCGATTTTAGTTTTTGGCGCAACTTTAAAACGAAAGACTGTAAATACATGAAATTTTCACTGGTTGTTTATATTTCCATTTTCCATACATAATACAATTTTCAAAATATTTTGATTTGTTTTGAACTGTTTAGGGACATTTTCAGTTTCCAATTTTATTAGTTTTTTTTTTCTATGAATGTCAATAAAACTTTATTTGTTGAGTAAAAATACTTGAAAATTTAATACAAGGCTCCTACTATATTGTTACAATGATATTGGAAAAATATCAAAAATCCTTAGTCACATTTTTTTTTTTATTAGCATTTAAAGTTCAAAAATTGACAAAATTGAAAATATGGAAAAATCACGAAAATTAGCAAATTATTTTGAGTTAAGAATTCGTAATGATTTTTCTTTTTAAATCTAAGATTTGAAAATTTAATACAAGATTCCTCATAATATTTTCTACCTTTATCAAAAAAAAAAATGTCTACAAGAAAGTCAAATTAAATTTTTATAAGCATTTGAAATTCATATTTTTACAACATTTGATATTTGCTGGATTTCTCATGTGACGATTTTCTTATTTTATTGTAATTTATTAAAAAACGAATGATTGTAGATACTTGAAAATTTCACTGAATGTTTATATTAGCATTTTCTATACATGATAACATTTTTTAAATAATTTGACTCTTTTTGAACTGTTTACGGACATTTTTTTTTTTAAATTTTTTTAGTTTTTTTTTCTATAAATATCAATAAAGTTTTATCTATTGGGCCAAAAAGTGTAAAAATTTAATACAAGAGTCATGATATATTGTTACAACAGCAGTTGAAATACATAGGCACAATTTTTTTTTATAAGCATTAAATTTCGAATTTTGACAAAATATATCATATTTAAAATTTAATAATTATTTTTAGTTAAAAATGTATAAAATGTTCAACTTTTATAGCTAAGGATAAACAATTTAAAACAAGGTTCCACGTAAATAGGTTATAATATATAAATTACTTTATTCACAATAATATCATCAGATATACTTAGTAATATCATAGGCTGACTGACCGTTTTCGCTCAGAATCGTTTTTCTAATACAATGATATTATTATATCATTGAATTCAAATTTAACACCATCCATTACAGTGACCCACTTGTAACCTACTGTACAGCAGAGCGACATCCACTTACCTACCTTTTTCTATATGAGATAATGAGTAAAATAAAAAAAAAAAACAAATTGATTAAACATTAAAATTTCTGTTTTTTCGTTTGTTTTGTATGTTAGTATTTGTACTCAATAAAGGAGTGCTACAAACTTATATAATGCTTAGAAATTATATACATATATGCCCTATTTACGTTAAGAGGTCGTCACTGGGCATCAGGTTAAGTAAAACCACTTTTGTAATATTAGATTAATTTACCTGATACCAATAGTCAAGTTTATAAAGGTAGGAATATTACGAAGGTCATCTTTCAAGTTTTTATTGATATTTTATTAAAGCGAGTTAGTATCGTAAACTTGTAGTATTTTATCTTTTTATAACTCACTTTAAAATTAAAATATCAATTAAAAGCCTAGATATGCCGTAGATAATATTCTTCCCTTTATGTTTGATGGTAGGTCAATTAACTTAAAACTATCAATACAAAATTGATTCTCCTGAATGAAAATGTTCAATATTACGGGAATTTTTACGCAAAATCTGTTTTCGAGAAAATTGATTTTGGTTTTTGGTGCAACTTTAAAACGAATGACTGTAGATACATGAAATTTTCACTGGTTGTTTATATTTCCATTTTCTATATATGATAAAATTTTCAAAATATTTTGATTTGTTTTGAGCTATTTATGGACAATTTCAGTTTCCAATTTAATTAGTTTTTATTTCTAAGAATGTCAATAAAACTTTATTTGTTGAGTAAAAATACTTGAAAATTTAATACAAGGCTCCTACTATATTGTTACAATGACATTTGAAAAATATTAAAAATCCTTAGTCACAGTTTTTTTTAATTAGCATTTAAAGTTCAAAAATTGACAAAATATGTAAAAATCACGAAAATTAGCAAATTCTTTTGAGTTAATAATTCGTAAAAATTTTTCTTTTTAGAACTAATATTTTAAAATGAAATACAAGATTCTTTATAGGATAATCTATCTTTACCAAAAAAAAAATGTCTATAAGAAACTCAAATTAAATTTTTATGAGCGTTTGAAATTCATATTTTTACAACATTTGATATTCGCTCGATTTCTCATGTGACAAAATTCTTATTTTATTGTAATTAAAATACGAATGACTGTAGATATTTGAAAATTTCACTGAATGTTTATATTAGCTTTTCCTATACACCATATAATTTTGAAAATATTTTGACTCTTTTTGGGCTGTGTACAGGCATTGTAAGTTTTCAATTTTTTTAGTTTTTTTTCTATAAATATTAATAAAGTTTTATCTATTGGGCCAAAAAGTGTAAAAATGTAATACAAGACTCCTAATATATTGTTACAATAGCAGTTGAAAAATATTAAAAATACATAGGCACAATTTTTTTTATAAGCATTTGAAGTTGAAATTTTGACAAAATTTATCAAATTTAAAATTGAATAATTATTTTGTAGTTAAAAAATTATAAAATGTTCAACTTTTATATCTAAGGATTGAAAATTTAAAACAAGATTCCACGTAAATATTTAACTCTGTAACCAAAAATTCTAAGAAATACATAAGCACAGTTTATTTTTATAGTCATTTTAAGTTCGAATTTGGACGAAATTACATGTTAAAAAACCTAGAATAACTATTTTAGTTATTTTGTTGTGATTGTAATGATTGTATAATATTATTTGTGGGTACTTGAACTTCTAAAGTATACTATTATATATCTATGATAATACCACGGTTTCTTGTTGATGTATAACTCGTTACCTGATGGATATTGTGATATGATTAATTTGGAGCGACATCCACTTACCCACCTTTTTTATTTTTTTTGTAATTTAAATCACTAGAAGATAAGTCTGGTAGGAAATTTTTAAATTGAGAAGATAATTATTTTAGCTCCAAGTATATTACTTGTCTGTCTACTCCTGTTAATTCACAAATAGTTTTTAAAGCATCACTATGTTTCATTGACTCAATGTTGGAAAATGATTTTGGGTCTAACCTATTGCAGTCTCTGAGTAAATTTTCATTTGGAACAAATCTTTTTTCAATACTATTAAGTATGGTATCCAAAATAATAAAAGAATTTAGTTTGCATTTTTCAAATGAACTAACACTTCTGGATTCATCTTGACAACTTTATCACCAGGTGATATTTTTTTTTTGAGGAAAATCATCTTGAATATCAATTAAGTTTTCATTAAGGTAGTGATTGTTAACTGTCTCTACAACATTTTTGTATTTTTTCAACAAAAACAATACATAATTATTATTTATTTTTTTAATATTTATTTTTCATGGTGTCTATCATTTTCCAAGCTTGTAAATAATTTATGGATTTGGATTGCAAATATTTTGAAACAGAACTAGTTATAGTATAAATATCAATCAATAAAGTTGCCACACAAATCATTTTAAACTTTTTTCAAACTTGTATTTATACATTTTCAACAAATGAAATAAGGCCTTATCATGAAAAATACAGGTCGGGGCCTCGGAGGCGATCGCCTCCTAGCCACCTGGCCCAGGCCGGCACTGGTTAATAAGTTGCGAAAATTGCAATGAGATAGGATCTCGGAGTAATAACGAAGCAATAGCCTACCTATGTGATCACAACAGGGTAATAGATAAATAAATCAATTAAATGTATCACCTTGATTTGATTTATTTCTAGTAAACTTAGCGCCTAGCGGTACCTAATAAAATATATAAAATATATTTATGTTATAAATATTTTAGTTTTATGGCTAATTAGTTATAAGCGTCCAGTTCAGAGTGTATAGCAATATTCACAGATAAAAAGAGACTTTTTTGCTCCTCTAAGGATTATTTTTTTAGAAATAAGTGTAACTGTTTATTATATTTGTAGAAGAGTCAGATGTTATGGATGAAGAAATGTTTAATTCATTCAAAAAAGGTATAAGTACAAACAGTCTATAATACAATAGTTAATAATACTTTATAACATATAAATATTATATTTTATCGACACAATATACCTTAAGACTGTCGGAGACGATATTTATTAAGGGAGAAAAATGCAGTTAATTTCTAATTAAGTATACTGCTCAGTGCAATAAGTAGGGGGGCATGCCCCATAGCTTTACCCTACTATAGCTTGTTACGGATACAATTAAGTAAATGTATCACGCAATTGGTAACACCAAAATAATAACGTGAAATCATCGGCTTCGACCATATGCATACTTTGATAAGCTGGTTTTTAATATCAAACGTATTTTAATAAATAATTTGAAAAAAGTAAAATTCGTCGAAAAAAAAAACGTGTCGTACCTATCGATCAAGTTTTTCTTTGCAGTTATTCATTCTTTAGGGGAAGTATTTTTTATTTCATTACACTGTATATTTTGTACAAAATAATATTTCATTGGAATTTTCTTTTTATACAAAATAATTATTGCGTTATAACTATATAGTTAGTATAATATAATCGTTAAAGATTGCTGGGCTAAAGCTGAAGTTAGGGCTAACTGTTATGGGGTAGGTAAACTTTAAACTGTAACTGATACTAACTATAACTTGATTATATTTTTTATCAATTTTTTTAATGTTTGTATACATTGAATTCGCCTGTGTTTATTCAAAGGTTTTTTTTAAAATTGTTTTGTACAGATGTTACTTAGTTATAGATGAGATGACTAAGGTTACTCTCCGTTAAATACAATGTGCACCTTTTATTAACAAGTAGATAACATTGTGTACCTAATGTATATACAATATACATTATACATTGTACATTTTAGCTAAATATTCATATTCATTATGGATTAATTTAGAAGGTATATATTATATAGCTAATGATTGCACAAGGCTAGAAAGGTCTAACATAGCCCATAGGTACTATGAAAATGTATAAGGACTAATTTGTATCATTTTATCCCAGGTATGTAATACATTGTCCCGTCCTGGAGTAATGTGTCACCAATTTCTTTTTTACTTCTAAAGAAGTTTTAACTAACAAATGTATCGTTCATAATTATATCAATCATTACTTGTGTAACTAATGAAAATTAATATTTAAAAATTATTTGACTGCATCAATTTTGTATAAAATACAAAAAGACCAATTCTAGCTCCATTCTCCCCTACCTATAATAAGTTTAATAACCATAAGGAAAAATAAAAATTCACTGATTGATCGCGGGTTTGGATCCAAAAGGTTCTATGTGTAAATTTGAAATTGTTCAGAAAAGCCAATTTAAATGTATTTAAATATTTTTCAGCTTATAATTATTTGATTTGGACGTATAAATTATCAAAAAATTTTAAATTAAATCAGAATTTATATTATCTCATTAGTTAATTGAAAAGGAATTTGGCTATCAAATAATATTGATAAAACCAAACTTGGAACCAAAAAGTTCTAGAGGGAGGACCTTTTAGCCCAAATATTAATAATCAAATATGAGATAGAACATTTTTGCAAACAATATAAATAAAAGTATTGTACCACATAGAACTTCTTCTACATTGTAATACCAACCTAGCATACAAAATAATATATACTAATCCCGAACTTACTTAATTTATTTTATTTAAGAACACCGTCAAATTAATGCGTCGTAATATTATCAAAATGATATTATTATTGTTATAAACATTATTTACAATATTATAATTATGTAATATATAAACTTAATATGATAACAAAATACGAGCAAACGTCGAACAATGGAATATCCCAAAGAATATGTTATTTTAGTAAATACTTATATGTCTATTTATAACATTATTAAACTTTTAAAACACCGCCCGACCACTGCAACTCATTATGAATTCACAATAATATTATTGTTGTACAAATTATTGTACGCGTGGTAGTAAAATTCACACCTAGAACTTTTTATTCCAAATAAAATAGTTTTTAACTTAGATAGAACCCTTTTGTTCTAACATTAAATAAATTAAGTACAGTTCTATCTATATTTCGCAAGAGTGTTATTTTAAAGATAGATAGAACTTTTTTACACTGAATAACTTCTTTGATTCTTAACATATTGAATTCAGTCAGTTCAGTGCCGTCCGTCGTAGCGTGTACACGCTTCGCGCTCGTTAGTGTTATCGCACAGTTATGCCTACCTTTAATATTATTATCGCTCATTAAAAGACGGTGTTTTTATATTTATATAAAAACCGAACATGTCGCGTCTTAATACACCTTCCAAACGAAATCTATCTTCAACGTCGTCAACCTCGTCGTCGCCTAAAATCGGTGACAAAAAATCCAAAATCTTCGTCTCTACTAACAAATATGCCGCTCTCGCGGACGATTTCGATTCTTCAACTGAAGTCTCCAGCCCTCCCCCGGTATCAACTTCACCTTCTATTCAAGATGCAGTCACTGATGACCCCAAATCACCAGGTATACAACCCTTGGATGCCGAGCATCTGAAGTCTCCGCCTATATTCGTCAAAAATATTGCCAATTTAAATGCACTCAAGAGCGACCTTATTCGTATTACGGGGCCGGGTGGGTTCACCCTATCTGCATTCAACGATGTTTTAAAAATTAAAACTCCAAACTGCAAATTGCACTTACTAATTATAAAGTATATCATGGAAAAGCAGGAGGAGTATTCTTTCCACACTTTTCGTCCGCGTCATTTGCGCCCAATTAAAGCATTCATTCGCAATATTCACCATTCCACAACACCAGAAGAGATTGAAACGGCTCTATCTGTGCTAGGTTTCTCAGTCGTAAGTGTATCTAATTTTATTAATAGGACCAAGAAATTGCCACTATCTCTTTTCGCTATTGAGCTTGAGAACAATGAATTTAATAGAAATATATTTAATGTCACAAATTTACTTAATTTTAAAATCATCGTTGAAAAACCAAGACTAAGAAAAGCTCGTGGTCACCCTCAATGCAATTATTGCCAAACCTATGGGCATACGCGCAAATATTGTTGTCACCCTCCTCGCTGCGTGAAATGTGGCCAGGATCATCTCACTGACGTGTGCGTCAAAACGCGCGATCTTCCGGCAAAATGCGCCTTATGCGCTGGTGATCACACGGCCAACTTTAAGGGTTGCCCGTCGTATAAAAAGTTCGCTTTGTTCAAAAACAAGAAATCAACATTCCACCCTAACAGTAATACAAATGTACAAACACCTCCAAAAGTTTCGTCAAACGAGGTTCCAGGAGACCATGCTCGGCAGCTTCCAAGGAAATCCTATGCTGCAGCGACCAAAACGGTTACTTATTCCATGGATTCCATCTCAAATGTTTTATCTGAATTTATTTCCAATTGTAACTCTTTAATTACCCCACTAATTAATCTCCTTACGGAGATCGTTAACAAGTGTTTCTGTCCGTAGCGATTGGGTTTTTGTTTTTTCTCCTATTTATCTTTTCATTGTATATTAGATTATATCTACATTTTAATTATCTATATTACTTTAGTATATATATATAAATTGTTATCTTATCTATTGTATACATTTTGTTTAGGCTAACTATAACATCATTAATTTCATATGCCATATTTATATTGTAATTGTTGAGCCATAATAGTCGATGACTGAAGGCTAATAAAAAAAAAAAAAAAACATATTGAATTCTTTACTAGCTAGAAAAAAGCGCGGTAAAATTCATAGCCTATATGGCTATATAACGAAAAAAGTGAATTTCATAAAATATTTACATAGAACCTTTTGGATCCAAACCCGCGTGATGTCAGTCATAAATATTGGTCTGTTCTGAAAATATTACGTTGAGCTTTATTATTTAATAATTATTTTTAAATTTCTCATCACAGAAAACAACATTTATATTTTTATCGTTTTAGCTGACAAATGTCACACGCTTACTAAAGCACATCGTAATATACAAATAATAGATTTATAGGTTAGGATTTGTAAATTTATTTTAAGAGACATCCCATTGCTATTTCTTTATAAATTCTATAATTTACATAAATAAAATAAACCTTGTATTAAAAAAGCCCCACAAGCCCACACATATTTTTTTCCTCCTTTTCAGGATTAGTAGAATGGTTTAATTTAAATAGATAATATTAAATTGGATACCTAATATTATATTAGCTGATAAATTTAGCTTAATAGTTACAATTTACATTTCACACGAGAACTAGGTAGTCTCCCATTTTTTTTTCATTTAGGTAACTGGCAGTATCCATTCAATTCGCTGTAAAATGTTAATGTATTTTAGATTCTGAGCGGAGCTAGGAAGCTAGTGGTTTTACAGTGGTGTTTATTTTTTTTTTTTACCTGTATACCAAATTTCTACTAGAAGGAGTGCTTCGATTTCAACATATTATAGTACCTTATCTATTAGAAAATTAGATCAATATGGTACTTTAGAGATGTCATTTTTCGATTTTCTCAATAATTATTTAATGCCACGGGAAAAACCACCGACAAATTTTAAAAACAGCTAAAAAGGGATTGTAATTTCTAACGCTTTGTGTATCACCATAGAAAGGAATAAAAAATAATAATATTATAATATTAATTCAACTTACAGGATATAGTAAATAATAACAATATAAAATATCCCGACTGATAAACCATCTCCGCTCAGAATCGTTTTTCTTATACAATTATATTATATCATTGAATTCAAGTTTAATACAATCTATTATACATTGACCCACTTCTAACCTACTGTACACCAGATCGACATCCACTTACCCGCTTTTTTCCTCTTATTGTTTTTTTTTTTTTTTTGATAATCTTTATAAAGATAGGCACACACATTTAAATTTTGTAAGATTTTGAGTTTTCCTAAAAAAGGGAGGACATGGGCAAGTGGCAATGTATTAGACTGAATTAAACACCATACGATATTAATTCTCGAATCGCAACTTGAATAATGGTTTATTTCATGAATGTGTGTTGACTATTATGCTCAAATATTTTGATAGTTGTAATAAATAAATAATGAAACGATTTATGTTACATTTCAGCTTATTTTGTATCAATAAACGAAACCTATATGGAGTATAAGACAAGAATGGAATCTCTAGGTACTTACATAATTTTTAATATATTAGTATATTACCTATATAAGTATTTTTAGTATAGTAATAAATAAAATATTATGTAAATTTTATATTTACATTTTACATGAGATCAATCATAATGTGTGTTATACATTTTACATGATATCAATCATAATGTGTGTTAATATCATATTTCAATATTGGTTTGAATTGTAAGCAATAGAGAAATTATATAAACTGATATTTTGCTCTGTTAAAATATTTTAGAGTTTGATCTAATCAATTATGAAAGAAACATTTTATACAATTTTGTATTTTGTAACTACGACAGAGAACTTCTAACATTATTATATTTGTATTACGCAATCGTAAAAAAAAGTCAGCTATAGAAACAAATTTGTGTCATGTTATGACAATGTCTGATCTGTAGTTGTATGTTGCATATTTTTCATGTTTATTTATTTTTAGCTTCGACAAGTATCTAGATTTTTTGCCTTTTTACTTTTTAGGCATGTTTCTTTTTTTTATTTTTAGACTATAGTCCTCACTCATCTGCCTTAATAATTAGTAATATCCAGTATTACCTATACCAGGCGTACCCAAGCCGCGGCCAGCGGGACGGATCCGGTCCGTGGAAGTATTCCAACCAGCCTGTGAACACTTTATAAAATTAGAAATATCTATAGGTATAAATAAAAATAAAAATTATAATTTAAAAAAACAAAAAATATTATTTTAAAAAGCTTTTAAGAATTACAAAATACTTGACAATTTATAAGTATATTTTATCAAAACTAACCGGTATATACGGCCCGTTGTATAAATGTGGCCCGCAAGTTGAAAAAGTTTGGGTACGCCTGATCTATAGGTACTCAGTGCAAAAACATTTTATAATGATAAGAATAATGCACCGCAAAACGAAATTGTTCATAATATTAACAAATGTTATATTTTATTATATTATTACAAACATATATTGTTGCGCCGCGTCGCACCTACTTGTGTAATTTGTGGTTTGCGGCAACGACTTGCGGGGTGCTGTGGACGGGAAAAGGTTACCCAAAATATATAATAAATAAATAATGTTTCACGTTAATAAATTATAGATGTATACTGTATATGACACCAATCAAAATATATATTGTACAATAAACCCAAATAAATTTAATATTCATAATTTTAATTATAATGGACCTAGCATAGGGCGCCCCGGGAATAATTAACAATATATATATATCTAAATAATAAATAATAATAATAATATCACGCAAATATCTCGCAATATAGTTTAAAAAAAAATACAAGAAAACCGGTAGGTATACAAACAATATATAATAATATATATAATATCGACGTAAGTTGTCAGGCGATACACGGAATCCTTCACCCTCGAAATATGGCACGATGACACGATGTTCCAACAAATGGTTAGCCGTATTGCACACGTGAAGACAAAAACATCAAATGGTGGGTAATTTACCAATGACTGGGGTAACGCACACACGTACCGACAGAATCGTCGAATATAAAAATTGACCACAAATCACAAGATTGGGTGCGGCGGCCCACAATAGCACGCAATAACGGTGGGCGGACAGAGACGTGTGTCGCGCCCAACCGTTGGAAAAAGACAAAACAAAGGTGTCGCTTGTCGTACAACCGACTGTCTAGCGGCGTAGCTATCGCCAGACGACCTGTCGCCGGACACTGGAGGGGGAAATTGCTGAGCGCTTTTTTCTCCGCTGCAACGTGGTGTCCGAAGCGAGTAAATACATATATATATCGACATGCAAAATTGTTCCGTGTTCGAACATATATATTTTTAAGTAATATGTATTTGATATTCAGTGGTCTTTAAACGATTAAAACCTACACATAGTTTTATAATTTTGGGTAATATTGTATTATTTTTATTTTTAGAACTAACCGCTGTTCCCAGTAAATTTCTCCGTTACTTCAAATCAAGTAAGATATTATTTTATTTTTACAATATAAAACAATATTTATTATTTATACATATCAAATATCAATATTCCTTATTGATTTTACTTTACATTATATAATATGCATATAATAGGTAGGTACCGATTTTGTTCCAATGGCATTCCTAACCAGAAACAAATGGTTCAGTTTACAATGTTGATTTGTTATAAATTATAATATTTATATTGTCCTAGAGTTTTTATTATACTAATATATTTACTTGCAGTGTCCAAAATTTTATAGAATATAGAACAATATTATTGGTTCATTTAATATTATATAAAAATAAATCAGTTTTTTGATAACTGTTGCTTAACTAACATGCTTAATAAATGTGTAGGCATTTGGTAACTCATCAATATGCATCGAGATTTTATATTATACTATAGCTGTCTTACCCGGAGTTTTCCAGGCCAAAAATTTGTATTTTTAATAAATATATTTGTATGGAATGTATCTGCCATATTTCTTATAGTTATAATATTAACAATATATAACTAATTGCAACCATTTAGATAAACAAATTTTCTTTTTTTCTTAAATTGAAAAAATCATATGTGAATTACGCTTAATATATCTATAACCTATAAGAGTTAAAAAAATAAACTACAAACACCCTCCAAGTTTCAAGTAGGTAATATATATTAATATAACTTTTATTAAAAATGGTCCAGTCGTTTTTTGAGGCTATTAACTTCTAATGAACCAACATCCAATTTTAGTTGTATAACCAGATTTCGTCAGTGAAGAAATAAAAAAATACAACATTTAGATTTTAAAAATGTACCTTGATTTTGGTGTACCTCAGTTCAAGGAAAAATTTGCATCGCTTTGTGAACTAATTCGACCAAGGTGGACAATTTATTTAAGAAGGATTAAATATAGCAATTAGTATAAATCGAACGTGGTTCAAACTACTCGTTTAACTTTTTTGGTATACCCAAGAGGCCAAGAACAAATTGAAATATTCACAAAGTGGTTAAGTAGTTTTTGAGTACCAATATAATAGCTACAAATATAATCTCAAATTTGTTTTGAGATATAATTTCTTAATCGAAACAATAAACGTGACAATTTGATGCATGCTTTAACCCCATCTGCCCGAGTAACTAATGGCAACTATTTTTATACAAAAATGTTCATCGTAAATCTTAAAATCCTTGTTTGAGTACCTCTCCGGGTTGGACCTACCAGGTCCAATTGTGAATCTAAACCATCCAGGGAACCACTCAAATACACATAAACAATGTCAACAAAATCGGCCAAGTCGTTCATGAGGAGTTCAAAGAGGTACAGTGTACCATACAGTATACACGTGATTACAGAAAAATTATATATATGTATAAATATAATACAACTAGAAAATTCATTGTAACTAACTTATAACTAATATGCATACTAATTGTACATAAATTATATTTAACGTTGCAATTGTAAAGATGTGTACAAATGTTCAATTTCAGTCTTTCACATATTAAAATAAATTATGACTATTTTTGTAACTAAAATAAGTATTAATGTTGATAGGTTACATTGTATACATTGTGTATTGATTTTTGAAAATGTTTCTTGTGCATTTTTTTCAGTTTATCCAGATCTAATTAACACACATCAATATTACTTTGCAAAAACTGAATTATACAGTAAGTTTTAATGTTATATATAATTTTAAAATTGCATTCATTCTTTAATACTGTGGATTTATTAAGTTCAATGTTTATAATAGAATGTCTTAGTCTTTAAATAATATCACGAATGTAAAAATAATATATATTCCATATTATTATCATTATTATGAATGATTTTAAGATTTATTTTCTACACACTTTAAATTCATTTACAATTTACTTATCAACCTACATAAGTAAATGAGTTTTTTTTTTTTAAATTTTACAGAAGCTGTTGAACTAAGATATATTCAAAGCCATCTGACAAAGGAAATAGAGCAAATAGGTAAATTATTTGAATAATAATATATTAATTTATTATATTTACTTACATTTTAGATTCTGTTGTGGTTTCAAATTATATGACTATATTGTATATCCAACATAAAATTTGTTTCCATTCTTATCTATCCAATGGTACTTGGTAGTATCCAATCTACTCCAGGGTATACTATTTTTTGTATCTTCGTTTCAATAGTCTTTACTCATCGGTCCGATGAAATCACTGTAGAGGTATTGCAATGAACTGGGGTAAAATTGGGCGACAGGAACACAACTTTCTCAACGCATTTATAAAGGCTTTATAAGTATAAAAGTAATAATAGTTTATAATAGTATTATAGTATAACACTAGATTTTACTTAATTCTGGGCGTATTCAAGAAATTACATTTAGACATAATAAGTAGTAGGTAGGTACTAGGTAGATACATACTCGTATTTCTTCAATATTTTAAAACCTCAATAAAAATTTTAGTCGTTTCCTCTGCCTACTATAGCAAGTTAAATTTAAAAACTATAAATAAACATTTGTTCAATAATTTCGACAATCTGTGAAAACGTTTGTAAATAAGTAATATAATTAAGACTTATGAAGAAATTATTAAAAGTTATCCATAATGGATACTGTAATGATTTGTAAGACAGTACTCATATTAGTTTTTAAATAAATATAGGGAATTTATAATATAAAAATCTATATTTACCAAAATACCTAAGAATTGTTTTAATTAATATTATCGAAAAAGGTGTTACTGTATAAATGGTATATAAGTTAATTCATTCTATGTTATTTGTAATATAGATATAAAATATATAAATTTACTTTCTTTAGGAAATATTTTAAAATTCTCCGAAACAATACCTGATTTATAATACTATAGTTATAATTCCTTGTAGGTACCTATAATAAAACACAATTGTTTCAGGCTACTCTCCTTTATCCAGCAACGACTATTCTAATTTTCAAAAATGTAAGTGGGATTTATACCATTAATATTATACTTTATGTAACCTAACAATTTTTTTCTATATATATATTTTTTTTTTTTTTTGTTATATTAGTTAAATTAATAATCGAGACATAACTCACATATAAATATAATTATATTCTGTAAAACATGGAACATTAATCGTTTAGAGTGTAAACATAATATGTTGTTTATAATATTAATAAGAATATTATTATGTTTGATAAATATTTAAACTTACAATAGAATTTATTTTTAGATTTTCCAAGAATATTTGATTCTCATACAAATTACTTAAAAGTTACTATTGAGGGTAAGATATTTTCATATTATAGTTTCTAGACATTCTATTACATGGATATTGTTTAAAGAATATTAACGTACCTACTTACATAATCAATATCCACAGAAAACGAACGTAACAAAAATGAAGGTGTAGATGGAGGTAATAATAGATAATATTATGTTTACCTTTTAATATATAATACAAATAAGAAATACAAAAGGTGGGTAAGTGGATGTCGCTCTGCTGTACAGTAGGTTACAAGTGGGTCACTGTATAATGGATAGTATTAAATTTGAATTCAATGATATAATATCACTGTATAAGAAAAACGATTCTGAGCGGAGACGGTTTGTCATTCTAGTTATTAGACATACATATTATAGGTATACTTAACTATAGTAATAAAAAAAAATTTACCTCTAATAGGTATCAACAATAAATTCTAAATTAATCATATCACGATATCCATTAGGTAACGCGTTATACATCAACAACAAACCGTAGTACTATCATAGATATAATATAATAGTATACTTTAGAAGTTTCAAGTACCCACGAATAATATTATACAATCACAACAAAATAACTAAAATAGTTATTCTAGGTTTTTTAATATGTAATTTCGTCCAAATTTGAACTTAAAATGACTATAAAAATAAACTGTGCTTATGTATTTTTTAAATTTTTTGGTAACAGAATTAACTACTTAGGTGGAATCTTTTTTTACATTTTCAATTCTTAGATATAAAAGTTGAACATTTTATAAATTTTTAACTACAAAATAATTATTCAAATTTAAATTTGACAAATTTTGTCAAAATTCGATCTTTAAAAACTAAAAAAATTGAAAACTGACCATGTCCGTAAACAGCTCAAAAAGAGCCAAATTATTTTCAAAATTTTATCGTATATAGAAAATGTTAATATAAACATTCAGTGAAATTTTCAAGTATCTACAGTCATTCGTTTTTTAATTACAACAAAATAAGAAAATCGTTATATGAGAAATCGAGTGAATATCAAATGTAGTAAAAATATGAATTTCAAACGCTCATAAAAATTTAATTTTACTTTCTTGTAGACATTTTTTTTTTTGAAAAAGGTAGACAAACATATGAGTAATCTTGTATTACATTTTTAAATCTTAGATTCAAATAGAACATTTTTCATGAATTTCTAACTCAAAATAATTTGCAAATTTTCGTCATTTTTACGTATTTTGTCAATATTTTAACTTTAGATGCTTATAAAAAAAAATTGTGACTATGGATTTTTAATTTTTTTCATCTGCCTTTGAAACAATATAATATAATATAATAGGAACCTTCTATTAAATTTTCGAGATTTTTTAACCAACAAATAATATTTTATTGATATTTATAGAAAAAAAAAATAAAAAAAAATAGAAATTGAAAATGTCCGTAAACAGCTCAAAATAAATCAATATATTTGGAAAATATTATGGTGTATAGAAAATGCTGATATAAACATTCAATAAAATTTTCATGTACCTACGGTCATTTTTATAAGAGTTTCACCAAATACCAAAATCGATATTTTCGAAAACAGATTTTGTGTAAAAATGACCGTTTTTCCTTAATTTTTATTTGTTTTCCACGGCGCTTTTGAAAACTACTTGACAATTTTCACTTTTGACCCCCCAAAGTACCAACTAGATTCACTTTCCTATAAAAAAAAAATACTGTTGAAGAAAATCCAAGCACTTTTACTATCTTAAAAGGTGATGACAGACACAAAAAAAAATTATTGAGTGGTGTTATTTTGGTTGAATTCAATAGTTATATAGGTCTTATAAGCTTATAACTTATAACTAACGGTTAGGATCGGAACTTGAAAAAAACTAAGTCACCCAT
>NC_042494.1:82300250-82305797 GCF_005508785.2 Acyrthosiphon pisum
TCAATAATTATCTTGAACTCAAACGTATATTAATTCCAACTACATTTTAAAACATTAAGTATAAATTCTATATAACTGAGTGTTTCCGTTATATTTTTTGAATAGTTATTAAACATTTGACTTCTATTTTTTTGTTTTCTTTTGTGGCATCCAATAAAGTATTACTTGAATTCTGCATGTTTACATAGAAATACATAGAAAATACATAGAAAATACGTTCTACTAGATATTATAATATAAAAGTACAAAGAAAATCTTTTTAAAAAATGTACATTGTACATAATATATTCATAGGTAATTATTTTAAAATCCTAATAATATGCTGTCTAGTATAATTAAAAAAATACAATTTTAATTTTAATTTAATTTTGAAAATAAATGTAATACTACCTATATATTGTTTTTAGATCTGATGCCAATCATTTTCAACCACGACGAATTTGACTCAATTAAAACTGGTACATTTTTTCCTATTTTGATGTACATAATACTAAACTATAAGTAATAAAAATATAGCAAAGGTTCCTACACTCTACCTATATGCTATGGTAATATCATTAATAGGGTGTATTTTGGTAAATCATATCATTATATTTTTTTAAATTGTATCATAACCTATAGTGGCCAGCTATTATATTATACAATATCAGGAACATTATTAATTACTTTGTAATTATCGTGTTACTCATCGGAACAATATACTAGGTTGTTTAGAGATATGCACTGTTCGGGTCATAAGACAATTATTTCGGGTTGGATATGGTTGGATTGTACTTGGCTTTGGACCGGGTCGGTCAAAAATAAAACGTATATTGTACATGTTACATTTACGTTTTACCTTAGTATTGAGTTTTACCTTACTATTATTGACTTGTCTAACGTATTTTCTAATAGTTTTCTAATTATTTTAAATAGTTTTTTAAACTATGAATGAACTTGGACTTTAAAAAAGATATTACCGACCGGGCCCGAAAGACGGGTACACATTTTTAAATTTGAGTTTCGGGCTGGTATGGGCTGAAAGCAAATTTACTAAATACTTGGCTCCTATAGCTCCTAATTTATTAATGTTATCTTCAGAATATCTTTCTCTATACATTCATTAACAACATTCTCTCTAATACATTATGATCTATAGTATTTCTTAAATATTTTTTTACAAATTTTAATTTAGAAAATGTGCGTTCACATTCTACTTGTGTAATGGATAAAGTAAACATAAATGTATATGCAAAGTGGAGGCTATGATATGTATTTGCGTATAAATTATATTTTACTAACATGTTGTTGTTGTTGGTGGCTGCGGGCCGATAGGCGATAAAAATTTTTTTTGTAAAATACCACAGAATAGTAATAGATTTATAGATATAATATTTCAAATTTCTATTGGAATTGTATAATATTAATATTATATTAATGATTCATTTGAGCGGGGGGGCCTTGACAGTTTTACATTAAATTTAGGGGACCCTATAGCAAAAAAGGTCGAGAAGCACTGATCTATAGGAGTTGAAAAATACGCCATAAATATTTCAGAGCTCAAGAAACCTTTTGCTAGGTATAACTTTTATCTCAGTTGGTCAAGTTGTTCAAAAGTTACAGGGTTAATAAATATAATGATTGATATAATATTATCGGTAGCAGATAGGTAATTTCTAGGTAATTGAAAAATTACAATTATAATTTTTCAGCTTATTATCCAAGACTATCTGAAAATTATGATAGCTATAAAGCAAGAATGATAAGCTTAGGTAAGCTACTATTTATACATGTTTACATGTATGTAATTATTACTAATTTACCTATTTTCTAACAGCAATGTGAATTTTAGTTGCATTATTTTAATAATATCTAGAAATTTGTTTGTATTCTATGTGTGGTTAAAAATTTAAATATTTTGCAATGAAAGTAAATTTTTTAATAAATTAAGTGTTGTCAACATACATTTATACATTATACATTCAGACTTAAGTTTTGGTTTTTAATAGTACCTACCTAACTTTAATCTATATTGTCAATACTAAATTTCAATATTAAAGGACATCACAACGCTAAACACAAGTTTGCTTAAAAACTATCGTAGTTATTAAAATCATTGTGTGAATCAAACTACTTTTACATGTAAGACCAGCTAGTCACTAGTCGGATCTATGACGTCACGCCAGTTTTGTTAAGGAACGCGTTCATAAAGGAACGATTCCTGGAATTGATTCATTTCTAGAGGAAAGAATGAAGATATAAATTTCATTATTATTTAAAGGAATAGGAGAACGTGAATCAATTCCTTATTTTTAGGAATAGGAACGTAAATATTATAATTATTTTGTTCTTCTCGGAAAAGTTTCAAAAAACATTTTGGGAGAAAAATTTTGTTTACTTATCATGTTTTTAATCTATAAAAAAAAAATTGACGAGACTACCAAGTTTTTATTCGCATATAACTTGGTGTTCTGATTAGTGCTTATGATAACAACTGATAACTCATGAACCATATGAGGAACGAGGAAAAGAATGAGTTCCTTTTTCATAGGAACCAGGAACTGATGAACGAATTTCTATTTATACTAAAGGAACGAGGAATTGAACAGATTCCTATATAAAAGGAACATTAACAATGCTGCGTCACGCGGATATTCATCAACTCTCATTATCTCGTTGAATAATCATTTTTATAACCGGATTTTTACCAAAACGCTTTTCATTATTTTGACTACTAGTTCATCAGATAATACCGTAATATAAACAATACAAGGAAGTGAGAGTTTATACTTTTCACAAGTTTATTTAATTTTTATTTTCAGGTTTATGGGTTTTGGAAAACAATGCATTTAGGAGTTTTAAAGCCGGTAAGATTTTTTTCATTTTTTTTCGATACCAGCAATATAATATGTTATAGGTAGTTTAGTATCAAATATTAATTAATTATTTTGTTATAACTTAATTTCTATTATATATATATAAATATATAATATGTAAATTATACATTTATTTACCTATTTTGTTCTCCAATGGTTATACGTTTAAGTGTAAATAAATTCAACACATGGACATGGCAGCCAGCTTCTTTTGAAGACTTATCGATTAATTATCATCCGATATAATATGGTAGGGTGGCCTGGTGTGGCTCGGTGTTTGGCTTCAGTCACAAATGTGTTCTGAGTGCCAGCATAGGCCGGTGTCATGAATTCCCAGATGGGTGACCAACCGGGATTTAGTGACAAATCCTTGCCACACATGCTCGTATTCTAACTGTACCCTACTCCACAGTAACAGACTAATAACCTCCGTTGTTGAAGCCTTAAAAAAAAATTAATTTAAAAAAAAATGGTCGGATCGATGTATTATGTCTTATGCATTTCTATACTATTGTCTATTATGATACTTGTACCATATAATACAGAGACGGCAGTTTTCAGTCAATTGTATGAATACTTTTAAATAATATTTTATCCATTAAATCTCCCAACCAAAATAATTTAATATGTACCTATGTTTGAATTCAAACTTGAGCATAAACGAGTTAAAAAGTTAAGTTAAGTTAATTTTAACTTAACTGAATTGTATTGATATTAACTTAATAAATAATAAATTACTTTTAATCAAATCCACGATAAATTAATTTATAAATAATTAAATTATAAATATAATACAATTATTGTGAATAATGCATATTGCATAAACATTTACTTTTTATTATTTTAAACCATATTACTGACTATACTCCGTACCAAATAAGAGCGCACCGGGCGGCCACGGGCAAAACCGGTTTTGTTACGTAAATTTGGTACGCTCTTATTTGGTACAAGGTATATTCATATATGTATAAATAATAACTTAAGTTAATAAGTTGTAAGTTTCCATAAAACTTTTAACTTAACTGAGTTTAAAAAAATTGGATAACTACCAACCTATTAACTTTAAACTTTTTAAAATATTTTTTATCAACTTAACTAAATTAAAAACTATCATTAAATAGCCCAGACTTGTTTGAATTTGTTGTAGTTTGTAAATAAACTTAAATTAAAAAATATTAATAGATTATTATAACTAAAGTAATTATTTTTTTCAGTTTATCCTAATCCTACGACATCTGAAGCTTATGCTGAATACAGAACGGTCTTCGAAATGATAGGTACCTACATATTATGTTTTAATGTTATTATGATAATATTATAAAGAACATACAAAATACATTAATACAAATTTATTCATACTATTTGAGCTTATTGTTAAAATAATATTACAAAATATTCTATTAATCATACTATGCAAATTACATGCATTATGTAAAGTATATATTGCCTATAGTTTATAGACTATAATAAATACAAATCAATATTACTGTAGTCTATAAGCACTATAATAAACGCAGAGTCACTGCAAAATATTATGCATTGGATATATTTGTTTAATTTTCAATTATTTTCTGTCTTATTCTAAACAATACCTAAAGATAACAACAAAGGTACACCTATAATTGGAAGTAAGTGTTTTTAATATTTCTTTATTATTATTTTTCAAATGTACCTATAAAACATAAATATAATATAATGATATGTCTAATCTAAAATTTATAAATTTTTAAAATGTGTTGTTAAAGAAGTGTCATTTTGATAAAATTATATAAAATTTATAAACTTGTTTTGATATTTCACAAATAATTGTTAATCTGTTATCACAAAATATAAGTAACAAATTAAAATGCAACATTATACAAATTTAAGTTTATTATAAATAGTTTAGATGGTAGTTAAATTATTATAGTGAGTTAGTTATATTTGTATATAGTTGCCTATCAGATTATATCATACAATAATAGAACACAATTTTTCTTTCTAAACAATTTCACATAAAACTTTCAAACTTTAATTGACATACTTTTAGAAAATATTTAGCAAGTTATTTTCTAGGTTTTGGTTTATACGAAAAATTAAAAATTCAGTGGGGTAGAGGGCTTTAACTACGTGTCTCTAAAATGTACATAATAATTATTTCCAATATTTAACCTGCGCCAGTAGATGTGTTCGAGTTACTTTAGATTTATATAATAACATAAAAGTTAAAACAAAATAGGTATTTTACTATTCAACAGTATTGTAACAAATAACTTTTTCAGTACGACACATTATGACTGAAGAGGAGTTTGGTATAGACTTAATCCAAGGTAAACTATGTTGTAATATCATATCTAATTATAGAAATGGAAAAATGGAAATCTTTATCACTCGTGTTTTCTGAAACTATTAATCCGATTTTCTTGATTTTTTTTAAAATAAAAGAGTACATATCGTGGAGTAATTCTATAAGTTAATGGAGTAATTATTTGTTTATAATTGCTTATTTTTCAATACCCCAAGGCACAGCGCGGAAAAAAACACAGACGTTTACTCTCCTACTGTCAGGCGTCCGCACTCCCAACCGGCTACCTACCCGCCACCATATTTAGTCATGTTCTGTCTTCTGTACTCAATGGTTCTGGGCTTGTAATATTCATTCTACGACAAATAAAATAGGTATGTCAGCAATATACTGGTTTTTAAATAGATC
>NC_042494.1:82305897-82309084 GCF_005508785.2 Acyrthosiphon pisum
GTGCATCCACCCTCCAACCAGCCATGTACTGTGACATAAGCATTTCTCCGTTTCTCATTGGTCAACCGCCACCGAAGACTCCGCCACCGCTCCATCAATCAACCAATTCAATCAATCAACCATTCCAACAAACTCTACTCGGACTTTTTGGACGTTGTTGGACAATTGTTGGAATTTGTTGGAATGTATTTCAAAAGTTATTCAAGTTCAAAGTTTGTAGTGCCAACTACATGACCAGCACTACAAACGCAAAATAAAACTTTAAAACTCTATCAACAATGCTCGTATAACATTGTTGGACATTGTTGGACACTTGTTGGAATTTGTTGGAACGTATTTCAAAAGTTATTCAAGTTCAAAGTTTGTAGTGCCAACTTCACAACTGGCACTACAAATCAAAATGAAAAGCAAAAACAGATCCAAAAATATACACATAACATTTTAAGACGTTGTTGGACTTTTGTTAGACACCGACTAAAAAAATATTTTGAATTTATACACTGTTCAGTAGTTAAGTTTGGTTCATATAAAAAATTATATGCCAATTAAAAATTTTTAAATAGAAAAATTTTATATTTTGTATTATTAAGTACTGGTGTCCAACAACTTTAAAAAGGGATCTAACAAACTTGTTTACACATCGTAGAAGAAGAAAAATTTCTCCAACAACTTTCTAAGTTTTTAAATCACCATTTTCCTCTAGCACTACATTATTCATTTTACACCTAATATTTAAATAGAAAAATTTTATATTTTGTATTTTTAAATTTTGGTGTCCAACAACTTTAAAAAGTGGTCCAACAAACTTGTTTAAACATCGTAGAAGAAGAAAAATTGCTCCAACAACTTTCCTAAGTTTTAAAAGCACCATTTTCCTCTAACACTACATTTTTCACTTTTTCGCCTAATGTTCATATTAAACATTTTTAATTGTCGCTATATTGAGTTCTGGAGTCCAACAACTTTTAAAAGTGGTCCAACAAACTTGTATACGCATTGTAGAAGAAGAAAAATTACTCTAACAGTTTTAAAACATTTTTAAACCTCCATTATCCCTTTAGCACTACTCAGTAAATTAAATTTCTAAAAATTAACTAATATCATTATGGTATTTTTCTAATAAATTAAATTCAATGACATTTTATAATAAACTATGACTATTTTACGATAAATTAAATTACTTTAAAATTTACTAATTTTATTGTAATTTTTCTAATTAAATTATAATTTTATTATTACCTATTTATTTGTACAAGATTTAGAAGAATGACACTTAGAATTAAATAGCATGTCTGCTTTTCGACACTAGCATTTATTTGTTTTCCAACCCTGTGACAAGTACACCGATCATATCCTTGTCCCCCTAAATTAGAAAAGCAGCGGGCTACTTCTCGCAATGAAATTGAATTACCCGGTATGTCTTCGATCTGTACAAATTTTTCCTTACAAATCGTAAATTGGTTTCTACTGTATAGTTGTTACAGTTTTCCTTCGGTCGTACCGATTTCGCAGAAGTTATCTTTCACTGAAATATAGGTATTTTAAAATTTTAATAGTGATATAATATATAATTTAATAAATTATTATTACCTGACAAAATCGTTTTCCGGACATTTCCGTCATTTTTTTGGCTTGAATTTTCAGATGATTTAATGCCTCTTTCCTATTTTGGTTAATTGATGTTTGTCTTGTTTTTGTTTGTTTTTCAATTATATTTTGATCTTCATCATTTTCTTTTTCTATACCACAAATCACTTAATTATTTTTGCTGTCGTTAGAAAGGACCTCTATTGAATCTAAAGCAACCTGTAGTTCTTCTTCGGTTTTTAATTTTTCTATTATGTTTGCAGGAAGTAATTAAGATGTTAAGCCAATTTTAGGGGGTGTACCAAACATCGCTTCATATGGTGAATGTTTTGTGCCATGGTGGTATGCACGATTTTTCATTGATTGTACGAATCTTAAGCCATTGCTCCATTTTTTTGTTTTGTTATCTTGAAGCCATGTTGCAAGCATATTTTTTATACTTTGGTTTGCTCTTCAACTGATCCTTGGCTTTGAGAGTGTCTTGGCTTACCGTGAACTATTTTCAAATCCTTCCACATAGTACAAAGTTCAGATATTATTTTATTAACGAATTCACGTCCGTTATCACTTTGTAATATAGCGAGTGCACCAAAAAGGGTAAAGGGAGTTACCCTTTTCCGCCAAAAGTGTACCTTTCCCTTTTCCCCCAATTCACTTTTCCGCCAAATCAAAAAAGTTAGTCTAGTACTTAAATATTATATATACAATATGCATGTCAGTCATATTTTAATATATTATATAAATTATAATTTTATTTTTATTTCATATACATGTCAGTCATATTATAATTTTTTTTTTTAATATAGGATTCATAATAACAGTTTTTTTTACTATTATTAAGAAGTTTATACTCGATTTATACTATAATGATATATATATAACATACCGTAATTTCAACTTACTGATAAATTTATCACTGATTATCGGGATATTTCCCAAACGCTATCGATTTATCTTGCTAATCTTGCTTGTTGTATCAGTTATATTGTTACAGTTGACAGTTGTACGATACGTACGAAACCGTTATTGTATAATAATAAGCAGCATAGTCGCTTTCTAACCGTTCTCGATAAAGTATAACTTACTATTGAATTTATTACTTCTTTTGAACCTAATCGCGTTGTTAACAGTAAAATATAATATAACATTTTAGTGTATTTCGTGAATTCAATTTTTAATTTTGTCAACAAAAACTATATTTTTGATTTTGAACCATCTATAAAACACACACCGTAACAGAATGGCTGACATCATTGAATTTATTGAAAGTAAACGTGGAAAACCATTATTAGTTTTAAATAATTATAAATTTTGTATTGGATCAGTTAACAAATCCACTGGTTCAACTCGTTGGCGATGTATTACAAAATATTGCAAAGCAAAAGTGTACACGGAAAATAAGGTTCTAGTGCATGATGATTGTGAACATTTAATTCACATACATGAACCTTATATTCGGCCAATAATAGCTAGGCAAATTGTAAACAATGTCTGTAAGAGAAAAGCAGTGGATGATACCAGTAATAAACCAAACAAAATTATACCAAAAGAGATTGGAGAAAATGTAGAAGCTTCTCAATTTACTATGACAGACATAAAA
>NC_042494.1:82309134-82310340 GCF_005508785.2 Acyrthosiphon pisum
GTATAAGAAAACGATTCTGAGCGGAGACGGTTTGTCAGTCTAGGTATTAGACATACCTATTATAGGTATACTTATCTATAGTATTAAAAAAAAATTGACCTATAAATTATAATAGGTATCAATAATAAATTCCAAATTAATCATATCACAATATCCATCAGGTAACGCGTTATACATCAACAACAAACCGTGTTACTATCATAGATATATAATAGTATACTTAAGAAGTTTCAAGTACCCACAAATAATATTATAATATTACAATCATTACAATCACAACAAAATAACTAAAATAGTTATTCCAGGTTTTTTAATATGTAATTTCGTCCAAATTTGAATTTAAATTACTATAAAAATAAACTGGGCTTATGAATTTCTTAGAATTTTTGGTAACATAATTAAACATTTACGTAGAATCTTGTTTTAAATTTTCAAGCCTTTTTTTTTTCCGTTTGAACCGACAGCAGAGGAGGATCTGTGTGAACAATACTACTCCTAAATTTTCAAGCCTTAATTATAAAAGTTGAACATTTTATAAATTATTAACTAAAAATTAATTATTCAATTTTAAATTTGATAAATTTTGTCAAAATTCGATCCTTACATGCTTATAAAAAAAAATTGTGCCTATGTATTTTTAATATTTTTCAACTGCTATTGTAACAATGTATCAGAAACCCTGTATTACTTTTTTACACTTTTTGGCCCAATAGATAAAACTTTATTGATATTTATAGAAAAAAAAATTAAAAAAATTAAAAACTTACAATGTCCGTAAACAGCTCAAAAAGAGTCAAATTATTTTCAAAATTTTATCGTATATATAAAATGATAATATAAACATTCAGTGAAATTTTCAAGTTTCTATAGTCATTCGTTTTTTAATTACAACAAAATATAAGAATATCGTTACGTAAGAAATCGAGTGAATACCAAATGTTGTAAAAATATGAATTTCAAACGTTCATAAAAATTTAATTTGAGTTTCTTATAGACATTTTTTTTTTTGATAAAGGTTGATTATCCTATAAGGAATCTTCTATTACATTTTAAAATCTTAGTTCTAAAAAGAACAATTTTTTCGAATTATAAAATCAACATAATTAGGTAATTTTCGTGATTTTTCCATATTTTGTCAATTTTTGAACTTTAAATGATAATAAAAAAAAACTGTGACTAAGGATTTTTAATATTTTCAAATGTCAT
>NC_042494.1:82310661-82312472 GCF_005508785.2 Acyrthosiphon pisum
TTGAGTTTCTTATAGACATTTTTTTTTTGGTAAAGGTAGATTATCCTATAAGGAATCTTGTATTACATTTTAAAATCTTAGATTTAAAAAGAAAAATTTTTATGAATTTATAACTCGAAATAATTTGCAAATTTTCGTGATTTTTCCATATTTTGTCATTTTTTGAACTTTAAATGCTTAAAAAAAAAAAACTGTGACTAACGATTTTTAATATTTTTCATCTGCCTTTGAAACAATATACTAGGAGCCTTCTATTAAATTTTCAAGCTTTTTTATCCAACAAATACAATTTTATTGATATTTTTAGAAAAAAAACTAAAAAAAAATGGAAAATGAAAATGTCCATAAAGAGCTCAAAATAAATCAAAATATTTTGAAAATGTTATGGTGTATAGAAAATGCTAAGATAAACATTCAGTCAAAATTTCATATATCTACGGTCATTTTTTTTAAAGTTACACCAAAAACCAAAATCGATTTTCTCGAAAACAGATTTTGCGTAAAAATTCCCGTTTTTCCTTAATTTTTCTTTTGTTTTTCACGGCGCTTTTGAAAACTATTGGAAAAATTTTACTTTTGACCCCCCAAAGTACCAACTAGATTCACTTTCCTATCAGAAAAGGTACTGTTGAAGAAAATCCAAGCACTTTTACTGTCCTAAAACGTGATGACAGACACAAAAATAAAAAAAAATAAAAAAAAAATAAAATAAAATAAAAAAACACACATCATTGTAAAATCAATACATTCATCGTTCCACTCAGTATCTAAAAAAGGATAAAAATGACCTGATATTATTATTTTTTTTATTTTTAAAATTTTTATAAAAAAAGTCCTGTTTTTAAAAAAAAGCTAGATTTTTGCCCTCCTCTGGGTACCTATTAGTTATTACTAGGGCTGGGATTTGTATGTAGGTAAATACATATTTTTAGTAAAACATGATAAATTAATTATTGCAAATGATAAATTCATTTCACGTAATTTGCAGTAAAATAAGACATATTTTTACATATTATTTCGTCATAAATACATATTTTTACATGTTTCGTAAATGTTGACAATGTCGGTGGTTTAGTAATATTTTACATATATATTTCGATAATGGTACTCGGCAAATTGTAAGTGTATAATGTATATAGGAAATAAGAAGGTTAAAATAAATATTAATAACTTGATTTTAGTAACATAAAGTCTGCTCTATCATATAGATATTGTGTCTAATTTAAATTTTTTGGGTGAATCAATATCAAAATTAGAAAACACCAAGATTCCGTTAAGTGAAAACACACAAATTATTGATTTATCAATTTCAAAAATTAATGAATTAGAGGGCCCAACAGCTGAATTATTGAAGAACAAAATGAACGTCGTTTTAAACAAAAGTTCGGGACTGAAGACCATTATTAAATGTATAAGAAACATTCTTTGTGGTATTGTGGATGAAGACACGATGGACCTCAATCTTTCATCTAGTGCAGTGGTGGCCAACTACGGCCCGCGGGCCAAATCCGGCCCGCCATCATTTAATATCTGGCCCGCGAAAGAAATATAATATTTTACATTTACGTAAAAAAAAATTTAAGTACACATTCTTCATATTTAATCCCGTATCGCCATATCGTAGCGTTTTTGTTGTTACTAAATAACAAATTAATACATTTTAAAATATGTTTTGTAAATATAAAACGATATTTTGTATAGTTTATATTTATTTTTATATGTGTTTTAATAATTATAAAAAAAAATTATGGCCCGCGGTAAAATTTTTTTTTTTATGGCCCGAGTTAAAAAAAGTTTGGCCACCACTGATC
>NC_042494.1:82312572-82316847 GCF_005508785.2 Acyrthosiphon pisum
TATATGAATGTTTGGTTTTTTAATTTATCAGAATTAGCAGTATTTTAAATAAAAATAATTTACTTGTGAGAAATCGTGTTAAAATAATTATTGTGATAATTGTATTTCTGAATCTCTTATTGTTACACTCATATTAAAATATAGTACATAAACATACATTTGAAATTATATTGTTAATATACAGACTGTGACAGTAAGAAGACCTGCCAGATGAAATAACTTTTGTTCTAATCAATATTTTTAAATTTTTTTATATATCATTTAAGTAAACTTTATTTATTTTGAAGTATAATCAAGTACCTATCTACCGACTACCAATGTTTGTAAGTAAGCAGTCGATAAACAATGATAATATTATTAGTATATTATTACTTATTACATATTTACATAATTTAATGATTTGTTATTTAAGTATGTATCGCGGCAAACACTTCATTAACTCACGAATATAATATCGCCGAACACCACAACCATCGCGAGTACGAATTTTTTTCGTTTGTTTGTGTTCATTTTTCTCGCCCGCGGAATTCCAAGGTCAACTTGTTCCACCCCGCTGTGCGCACTCACCACTGCCCGCCGCGAAATTCTCGGCGACGAGGGTAATCTCTAGACCCCGCGGTACTTAAATGTATTTTTAACATGTGTGCACCTATAAAGACACGGTAGGTACGCAATATTCTCGGAAGCCACGGGCAGCGTACAATGGACGTGTAAGTACAAACAAATCTCCGCGGGGTTCGCGTTTACAATTTTAATAAAGTATAATATATATATAATAATAATAACAACAAAAATAAAAATATGTGTATGCAACGTAAGGAGCGTGTTAATCGCATTATTTTCGAATGTTATGCCAATTATATGGAAACGTATTATACGTTTGTACGCAAATCGTACAGAAATATTATGTTGTTCCAATCGTCGCATAAACATATTGTTGGCGCATAGGTCACTGTCGTAAGTCGCGACAGATGATGCCTTTTGCTGGAAAGGGATGTGATAGGTGTCCGTAAAATTATGTAGGTTTAGGTCGGTTTATACTTTATATAATATGCAAAAAATGTGCGTGACACGTATATTGTACCTATACACCATCGCAATGTCCGAGGGAGACGTCTCTCCGGTCCAGTACATAAAATACAATTAATATTTAATACAAATAAAAAATAACGGACAGCGACGTTACAATTGGCGGCGACAATTAAAAACAACGCAAGACAAAAAGGGTGACAGACACTACTTAGCATAACGTTTCGCGTACAGGCCTACGCAGGACGAGAGTATACACGGGACGACTATGTCAAGTACATTCAGTAGCGTATTTACGGGGGAGGCATGGGTTCCGGACACTCTCCCCTCACTGGTCCCATAAATACCTATCTAAACATCTAATATAGGTATATTAATATATTCTGTAGCGAAGCCTTCCACTTAAATTTATTTGGAAAATTAGCTGGACCCCTCCATGAAAAATTTCTAAATACTCTACTGCATACATTGCTGAGATTTCAAGCAAGGTTTGGAATAATATCAGAATCTTCAGTTAGAGGAGGGGTATTGGGACGTTAATTTACTGATACTATACGAAGTTCTTTAGAATGTTTATAAGATTAGTTGTACCTAATATAAATGGAATAACGTATAAATCTTCTATGAATTGTGATAGCAGTTCCACGGGAGTTACCCTTTTCCGCCAAAAGTGTACCTTTCCCTTTTCCCCCAATTCACTTCTCCGCCAAATCAAAAAAGTTAGTCTAGTATTTAAATATTATATATACAATATGCATGTCAGTCATATTATAATTTTTTTTTTTAATATAGGATTCATAATAACAGTTTTTTTTACTATTATTAAGAAGTTTATACTCGATTTATACTATAATGATATATATATATATAACATACCGTAATTTCAACTTACTGATAAATTTATCACTGATTATCGGGATATTTCCCAAACGCTATCGATTTATCTTGCTAATCTTGCTTGTTGTATCAGTTATATTGTTACAGTTGACAGTTGTACGATACGTACGAAACCGTTATTTTATAATAATAAGCAGCCTAGTCGCTTTCTAACCGTTCTCGATAAAGTATAACTTACTATTGAATTTATTACTTCTTTTGAACCTAATCGCGTTGTTAACAGTAAAATTTAATATAACATTTTAGTGTATTTCGTGAATTCAATTTTTAATTTTGTCAACAAAAACTACATTTTTGATTTTGAACCATCTATAAAACACACACCGTAACAGAATGGCTGACATCATTGAATTTATTGAAAGTAAACGTGGAAAACCATTATTAGTTTTAAATAATTATAAATTTTGTATTGGATCAGTTAACAAATCCACTGGTTCAACTCGTTGGCGATGTATTACAAAATATTGCAAAGCAAAAGTGTACACGGAAAATAAGGTTCTAGTGCATGATGATTGTGAACATTTAATTCACATACATGAACCTTATATTCGGCCAATAATATCTAGGCAAATTGTAAACAATGTCTGTAAGAGAAAAGCAGTGGATGATACCAGTAATAAACCAAACAAAATTATACTAAAAGAGATTGGAGAAAATGTAGAAGCTTCTCAATTTACTATGACAGACATAAAAAGGCTGAGGAAAAATATATATGAAGCTCGACGAAAAGCGTTACCTGCCAAACCAATAAATTTACAAGAAGTCCACGAATTTTTAGAAACAATAGATTTAAAAACAAAGCAAGGTGAAGATTTTTTGTTAATTAATGATCAACAAAAAAATATTGTTATTTTTTCATGTCATACGAATATTTTATTTCTAAAAGAAGTTGACACATTATACATGGACGGAACATTTAAGTATTCTGCACGGTTTTTCACCCAATTGTTCACGATTCATGGGCTCAAAAATGGACACTATATTCCTTTAATATTTTGTTTACTGCCTTCTAAAACTACAGAAATATATGCATATACATTTCAGTTAATTGTTGACAAATGTTCTACACTAGGTGTGCAATTATTACCGCAGTATATAACTACAGATTTCGAAAAATCCATAATAAATGCCATACATAAAATTTGGCCACAAACCCAAATTATCGGTTGTAGGTTTCACCTCACCCAAGCGTGGTATCGTCAAATTCAAAAATTAGGGCTATCCACTGCCTACCAGGACCAATCTTCAGAAGAAGGAAAATGGTTGCGTCATACTTTTGGCTTACTTTTCTTAAATCCAACTGAAGTTTTTGAATGTTTCATAGACAACGTTATGGCTGACATTCCCAAAAATGACCGAGTTAGTAAATATGCAGACTATTTAGTTGACAATTATCTGACCGAAAATTGCGATTATCCTCCAATACTTTGGGCATCAGCAAGTTCAAGTTTAAGACGAACCACCAACAATTGTGAATCATTCCATTCGAATTTTAATCGACATTTTTATAAGGAATCACCGTGTATCAATACTTTAGTAACCGTTTTGATTAATGAAGTACAAACTGAAGTCTATGTTAAACTAAGAAGTACCCACCTACCAAACGTGACACAAGATCGTCGAGTTCGAGACAGACAAAATCGAAATGAACAATTTATAACTCATTATACGAATGGAGATCTTGACAGGTAGTGTGACTAACTATTTTAATTTAATGTCAATATTTATATTTTTATTTCTTAAATTTCCAGATATGACTTCGTAAAAGAAATATCATACAACTATAGTAAGGTACAATAATATTAATTATAAAATATATGACTGACGCATGTATGTAAAATATAAATAAAAACATAATTTTAATTTGATTTATAAAATACATAATATTATATTAGGTATAACACTTTTTAATAGTGATAAGAAACAAAATAGTTTTAATTTTTAATGTAAATTATAATATGACTGACGCATGTATGTGAAATAAAAATAAAATTATAATTTATAATATGACTGACATGTATATTGTATATATATTTAAATATTATTCAAATACTAGACTAACTTTTTTGATTTGGCGGAAAAGTGAATTGGGGGAAAAGGGAAAGGTACACTTTTGGCGGAAACCGGCCATGCCCAGGGTAAATATATCCAATAAAACATTAGCAACTGCTTCGGCACTTTTATGTTTAAGAGGCCTAAGTATAACAAATGTTGTCAAATGATCTTGGTAGACACATATAAATTTATAATCTCCGTCTGGTTGCGCTTGCATGTCAATAAGGTCTATTTTACATCTCGAATTCATTTCCGAAGAAATTGGTTTAACCACCAATCCTTTTTTTAACTGTA
>NC_042494.1:82316947-82326011 GCF_005508785.2 Acyrthosiphon pisum
CTTTCTTTTCTCTCACATGACTCGCAAAAATTTAAATATGACGTTATTGTTTCTCTGGTAATATTTTTAAATTTTTTATTTATTTCGTACTCCATGCGGTTTCTACCACCGTACCCAATAGATAAATGTGTGTCATGTAAAATGTTAAATAACTCTTCATTATAAGCATATAATTTTACACAATTACCTTCTGCAGTTATTGGCATAATTAATTTTTCGTCTCCTAGTACAGTCATTACGTGGTATTTCTTCATCAATTTTGAATTTATTTTCTTCTCTAGCTCTAAGTTGTTTTAAATAATTAATTATCTCATCATATTTAGATTTACAAATAAAAGTACTGTTGGATTTTTTCGTTTCGATAACTTTTTTCAAATGTTCGTTAAATTTGGATTCCATTTTCAACACACGCGTAAAAAATACTAGGTAACGAAGTATAATATACTAATAGTATCGTACTGTCGTGTGAAGTACAAAAACTCGACTGGTTAGTGGTTAGTCGAAATATCAATTATTGTTCATATTATATTGTTGACTGATTTTATCAAGACAGCTATTAATTTTATCATTCCGATATGAATATATCACATATGGGAAAACTATGATTCTTAAATAGGCAGTACGATAGATAACAAAAATAGTCAAAGTTTATTATAAAATGTCATTGAATTTAATTTATTAGAAAAATACCGTGGCTCACATTGACCGGGCAAAGTGTACTTTGCCCGGTATTCCACATTGCCCGTAACATATATATAATATAAGCTAAATGTCAAGTAAGCAAGGCCACGGCCTAGATAATACCTAATTTGTATAACATTTTATTGCATTTTTTTGAATTTCATATAGCAGTCTTGGAGGGGGATAAGGAGGACTGATAACTGATATTTTTTTACGATGTGATATAAAAAACTAAATCTAGGGTAAGTTTATTGTTCCCCCCTCCCGAGAAAAATTTTGAGGGCGGCCTTGCAAGTACGTTTTGTTGTTTTTGAAAAATAGCAACGAGTGAGGGGTATTTCATTTTTATACAATTTTTTAGATTGTTTTTTATTTCCTTTGTACTTCTTTTGAATTCATAAAATACAATTTTTTTTTAAGATTTTCCGAAACTATTTGAAAGTTGGGAAGAATTTATTGAAAGGAGAATAATTTCGGGTAAAAAATAGTTTTATAATATACTATTTATGTTTTGTTCATATATGCTTTTATTTATTTTTGCTATTTATAAAATATTTTGGTATATATCGTATTACATACATATATACTATAATATAATAATATGTATTTTAAGAATATTATTATTATTTAATATATTTTCTACTCCCTATACATACCTACTAAAAATACGTTATATATTATAAATATAGATTCAAAATACAAAATGAAAAGTTTATTCAAGGATGATGGCATTTTTTCTAAAAACTTATTCAATGATATGAGAATTGGTACAGTTTAATAATTGTTTTGTATCATGCTTGAAGTAGTGTTTCTTAAATGGTGATGGTTGTTTATTAATTTTTTTTCTGTGAAACAGTTTACCATCCAAAATTGGGACAAGATTTCATATCATTTTTAACAATTAATAGTTCTTTGGGTAAGTTAATAGTTAAGGTATTTACATTTTTAAAATATTATATTCTTATAATATTACTAAACATAAGTCATTGTTTTATACTTGTATACCATTTAATATACAAATGTGTCATGTGTACACAGTAAAATATACATATAAGGCTGTCAATAAGCACTCAGTAATAAGTAACATTGGCATAATCCTCAACAATAGTTTTTTTTTAGTTTTAAATAATACGTGTATTTTCTTGATTCTTGTTTCTTGACAATAATTCATATTATTTGCCTTTTTTAATCTTTAAGTATATATATATATATATATATGTATTATTGTTTAACATAACTTTGGCGATACTGGCGATTGTGGTAGATTTATATCCAAAATTATATTATTGTAACTTATAATCAATATTAATATTTCTTGAAACCTTTTAATAATAATAACACAAAGTGGTCATAGAATATATTAAAATGTTCCATTACATGTTTGGGATTCAATTATTTAAGCCTAGCTTTTCTTGATATCTTAATAATCAACTGGCTAGCTGAATAATATTTACATAATGAAACTTCTTCTAATTATTTAAAAAAAACATTAATGAATATTGAATTATTTTAGGACTTCCTGATAATGCTTCACGTTGGACGAGTTACTTTAAAAAAATAATAAAATGTAAGTTGATTTGAGTTTAAATGTTCTTTATCTAAGAATTATATTTACAAGGGATATGAATAAAATAATTCAACCTTGAACCTATATTATACCGTAGTATAATGTATGGATACTATGTATGAGCGTATGGTCATTTTTATAATGAATGGATAATGTCACTTTGCAGCCATGAAAATTGTATTATTAATTACCTATGATACGTCTTATAACCATATTATTTTTAATTTTCAACTTTACGTTTGACCATCTTATGCAATATTACTATTGTTATGTTTTCGGTATTAAATTGGATACTTACAATTACAATTAGGTAATTAACTAAAAGTAATTTTCGTTTTGCAGTGTATCCAATGTTTTTTGAAAGTTTTGACAATTATGAAGTCCGCCTTAAAGGAAAGCCATTAGGTTGGTTCTTCATACAAATATTATAAAATAATAAACAATAAAATTCAATAAAATTAAATTTTGTATGATATTTTATTAATCTGATTATTATGATTATAGAGTGTCTAAAATTGAATGAAAAAATGTTCTATACATTCTTTGAAAGTGAGATTTTTTTAATTTATTTTTTTTTTTTGTAATCTAAATTGTATCATTTTTAACATAAATTAAATTCATCAATGGGTACCTAATCTACATAATATTATATATTTTGTATAAACCATAAGTTTTTACTAATGTATATTATTCTTCTTTTTTTACAATATACATAAATCTATAGGTACATAATAAACAATTCAATTATGAAAACAGTTCATTTTTTTAGATTTCTAACCCAGCCTAGTGGAATAGTTTGAATGTTTACAAAATAATGAAGTGAGAATAAGGAGAGGATAAGCTGAGAGCTTGCTGGGATATTTAAAAATTAATTAAATCAAGAAAACGTTTATCTTGACAGTTCAGGTAGCCAGAAAATTATGGCTAATACAGAGGGGGAAATAGTTAACGTTTTGGCACTATTTACTTATAATATTTTAAAAACAAAATGCTGAGATGGCGTGATTTTCTTTCTTTTCAGTGTTGGATCCAAGGCTTAATTTGGGAGGGGGGCATGAGGGGCAAAAGTACAAAAAGTACAAAAATTGGCTACAAAATTTGCTAAACTAAGGGAAAATACGTTCATTCCTTCATTTCCCCCCCCCCTCATTGATCTGCAATTCTTTCTACCTAACATCTCGGAATGATATATTTTCTGTGGCCAACATTTTTTTGAAATAACATTGGATGTTACATTCGAGAAAGGACAATAAAACCGTATTGACAATAAGATCAAGTGGTTTTGTCACCCTTTTCTACCCTTGGTCTTATTATCTCAATTTCTTAACGGAAATGTTGTATGGGGAATCATATACCTACATTTACTATAAATTGTAAACTAAATAAACCATTATAACTATTCTTTTAGTATTTCCATTCCCATATGAATCGTATGCACAGTACAAGATAAGGAATGCTGGTACGTTGTCAAAAAGTTAATTGTTCACCTGAATAGATTACATTATACTATAGGTAGTTCAATATATCATTAAGGGGCCTCGCTACGGTCATTATTAAAGGGACAACATTTAGGCAATTTCTAATCTTGTCATAGGCCTCCGGGATCTATGTGTTTGTTGTAAATGATTTTTAATGTGAGTGAAATTAAATTTAGGTACTCTCTCTCGTACACGCATGTACATGTCAATAACTCGATAACCATATAAATTTCACTACACGAATTTTACAAAAACATACAATTGTTTTGACAAAATTAAAGTTAGTAAACGTTGTCTAATTTTGATTCTGAAAAAATATTTGAATGTCTGTAGATCATACGAAACATTTTCCATTTTTAATATTAATTTTAATTCGAAAAATTTCATATTTTCAATTTTTCGATTACAGTTCACAATAATATGAAATTTAGTTTTTACAAAGTGGTTCATATGATCTATAGACATAATTTCTGATGAGTTCAAATTGTTTTCCTAATCAAAATCGGACAACGTTAACTAACCTTAATTTTGTCAATACTTAGGTCTTTTCAGCTAAAATTGACTGCAGTAGCGAACCCCCTTAAACAATTTACATGTTTTTATTTCTTAAACAGTTTAAATTAAATTTTTGTTATAACTTATAAGCAGGGTTAGCGATAAATAAATTATAATCATAGACTTATAGAAATAGACGAACATTAGGTGTGTTAACGGGTGCAAGTGAGTGGAGCTTGTTACGAGGTTTATGAGCTATAAAAGCTGTTTATAATAGGTATATTGGCTGTTCTCGGAAAAGTACCATTTGTCTTACCTACTCTTATGATAATACTCATGCAATCTCTCTTATTCCATTTGGCACGATCACGCCTCCCAGTCCAGTTTCCGTCTATTTCTATAAGACTATTATTATAATATAGGTTTATCACTGAAAATTATCAAAATCCGTGCTTATATATTGTGCAATTAAGCATGTAAAAATATGCTCAAGAAACTGATTGGTTTTTATTTTAAATTTTGAAAAGTCGAATACGTAGGTACACCTATTAAAGTCGAGAAGCCTACCCTAGGCAGTAATCCTGACTAATTATTTTCCAAACAATATTTAATTTGCAAATATTTTTATAATATATTGAACCCAGGGATCGAAGGGATCCAGTTTGAAAAATTAAAGTTTGTATCGTCATAGGATCATCCTTCAATACAAAGAATCTCAATGATTCAAAAATATGATCTTCTAGTGTATTTCAAAATTCCAGAAATCTGAATTTGAGTGATTATGCTAAAAAAATCACTCTGTATAACTGTTATAGAGGTCATAATCGTTTTTCGACTTATTTTATTATAATTGACATAGACGTGACTATTCGTCAACGTAATAGAAAAATGTTAACTTTAAATCGTCAAAAACCTGAACCATACTTTTTATATGTAGGTACCACAGGTATCCCACAAAATATATTTGATTTATTTATATATTTGAGTATACCAATGCGTAGTATGTATTTACATACTTTTTAAAATTTTAAACATAAACAAAATAAAGTAATAATTAAACTTCTTTAGAAATAGGTAATTTAAATTTTAGTTGACCGTGTTTTCATAAATAAAACTAATAAGTGACAACGGAAACGTAAATTTCTTTAGGTGCAACATATAAGTTAAGCGAAGAAGAATTCTCATATTATCGACAAGGTAAGTTTATTTTTGGTAACATTTTTGGTCATAATAAATATTCAATTTTAAAAATAAAATTGTGCACGAGGATAGGTGAAGTGAAATTTTTTTTTAGTTTTTAAAACAGATGGCAGATAATGAACACTAACATTGAACATTTTCAACATGTTTGATAAAAAATAATAAAATACAATATTTCCAAAATACAATCAGTAAGATACAGCTATAACTGCGTTACCTATTATTTTTTTTCAGTTTTTCCACTTATATCTGAAACATACAATAAATACAAAAAGCGATTAGAAATTGAAATTTGTAAGTTTTATTATATAATAACAATTTACCTAAATACATATTTTAATATGGAAATAATGAGTTATATACAACAATATTGGCGATATTTGGTTGATAATTTAAATAATAATAATATAATCACTACTTCATCATAAAGCCAATAAAAGGTCCGTAGTTTTAAAAAAAACAATATTACAATATTATATCAACACATAACAAAACGAATGATATTATATAACCAATGGACAATGGACTCAATAGAGACTGGAGAGTGCTTGCAATAATTATTCCATGTACCTAATCACCTATTAATTTCAATATAACTTATGCTTTTATGAAATAAGTAAACACAAAAAAAAGGTGGACATGTAGGAACCGCTATGCTTCGCAGTAAGTATAGGTACCTATTGAGTGGTTCTTTATGATGTATAATTGTATATGTATCATTATTATTCATTATAATATAAGAAAAACGATTCTGAACAAGGACTGTCTGTCAGTCTATATTAATAAATACCTATATATTATATGATATGAAGTAATTTGTTTCATTATACGTATACTTATACAGTGGGTTGAATTAATTTTCACCAAAACGATTGCGTTTGAAATTAATGTTATTATGTGTAATGTGTGTAAAATATAATAATATACATTATATATACAACATAAGTTTCAAGTAGGTACCCACAAATTAATTATTAACTTTAAATAATTATTTAAAGAAATTATACCAATAATGCATCTTTTATATTTTTGAATTTCTATTTTAACAACTTATGAGAAACCTTGAATTAAATGTTCAATCTTTTGACCGAGTAGGTAAATATGTATTTATTTACAATAATTGAAGAAAAATTTAAAAATAATCTAACATTTCTTATGCTTATAAATAGTTCAAAAATAGTAAAAATATTTTGAAAATGTTATCATCATGAGATATGAATGTAATGGTCATATAAACATTTGGTGATATTTTAAAGTATCTACAGTTATTCATATTTTAGTTACACCACACAATTTGTACGTATATTGTAATATTATACTATATGCAATGAAATTTTAAAAATATTTAGATGAATTCTGCCTATTACAGATACTGTATTACTAAATAGTAAAATAAGTTAATATACCTAATAGCAGTATAAATACCTAAGTACCTACTTAATAAAATATACTTAGTAATATAGGCTGACATGATATCCGCTCAGAATCCATGTTCGTATAATATAAATAAATAATATAATATATATTTATTAATCGATATCGATATCGATTTATCATCGAACTCAAAGAAATTTAACACATTCATTACAGTGTCTTACTCGATGACGAGGCACATTATAGACTATATTATAGTTCAATTGTGGTTCAACTGTGCAGTGAGCTCAGTGGCGTATTTAAGGGGGCGACGGGGAGCTCTTGTCCCAGAGTGCCAAATTATAAATTCCTCAAAAGGGCAACATCGTTAGAGGTTAAATTATTTTCAAAATAAAGTTGAAACAAAAAAAAAAAACCTTGTTATTTTTATTATTTTATTGGATTTGTTTAGAAATTTAATTAGTTAACCTAATTGATAAGTGATAACCTGTATCTTTTATTATTATATCTTTTACATTTCTATACATTTCTATACTAACTTTCCCACTTTTCTAGAATACTATATGTCTATATTATTATCAGTCCTGTAAAGTATTTAAGTAAAAGTATTTGAGTAAAAGTATTCAAATACTTTTTTAAGTATTGAATAACTTTTTAAATACTTTCAGCATTAAGTATTTTGAATGGTATTTAAAATATATTTTTTGTATTAAATACTTTTTGGTATTGAATACTTTGGTTTTTTATTTCGAACATTTTATTTTTATTCGAAATAATTGGTTGGAAAAATATTATTGTCAACTACAATAATAGAATAATATTTTTATTTAATATTCTATGTATTTCTGTGTTAGCCGAAGCCCAAAGGTTTGTGAAAACCAAATTTCTAAAAAAAGTTATTGAATATTGAATAACAATATTCACTTTAAAACTATTAGATAACTATTAACTATTAGATTACCTACTACCTATGTGTTTATATTACGATAGTTAGAAACCCACTTTAAAAACCAAAAGTATTTGAGTAGTATTTGAAATACTTTACAATTAAAGTATTTGAGTAGTATCTTAAATACTTTAAAAACAATGTATTTGAGTATTTACTCAAGTACTTTTTAAAAGTATTCTTTACAGGACTGATTATTATAATATTATGTAAATACCTTCTATACCTATTATATTTATTTTAAATTCAGGTATTGAATTCGTGAATGAAGATTTGTTTGTGCTTTTCAAGTCATGTACGTATAATTTGTAAATTATTAGATTAGGTATTAAATTTATTGAATTAATTTATTTATTGAAACGTTATAAAAATCGGTTAAAAATGGTTGTGATAAGGTCGTGAGAGTAAGATAAACTAGGTGAAAATTGCAAACATCCAGCTCTAAACTTATATTTTTCATTTTTTAATACACCTATTAATCTATTTGGTAGCTTTATTATGCGAATAGTACCTATAAAGATAGGGGAAAAGTTAAATAATTTACTTTTCTGTAGTTTAATTTAGTTTAATTTTCTTTGAATTTTGATTTTTTATTGTAGTGTAAATAAAATAAGAAATAAGGTAAATTTTTTGCCGAATGGGCCGATAGAAATTTAAAATCTCGGTGGGCCGAAAAGTCTCAATCCGGCGCTGGACATAGATACCAAGTTGTGACCGATTAAACTTAACTGCAATCTTCTTTTTATATTTAGAAATTTGTATTGAAACTATCTAAAGAAAAAAATAAAAAACATCAGCTAGACAAATTAAACTAAATTTATGATTATAATTTTTTATTATAGAATTTAACTCTTTGAATGCCGAATTAAATTTTACAAGCATAATTTGTTTTTATTTTAGTGTTTCCACAAATAGATGAATATTACGAAACTTATAAAAGTCGCGTCGACGTTAGTTGTAAGTAGTTGTTTCTAATTGATTTTACTTTTTACATAAATACCATTTAAGAGGACGTCGTACCTTGTTGTTATATTGCTATTGTTATTATAATTATTATAACATATATTGTAAATTGTTATACTATGTTTTCTCCGTCTTACTAGTTACCAACGCAGTAACGCATACTTAATTGTATCTACGTTCAGTAGTTCAAATTTTGTGTTGTTAGATGAAATATTATATTATATTGTTTTTTTTTTTTTAACAAGAATACACAAAATTTATCGAAAAATGTTCATTTTTATTATTTTACTTTACTTTTTTATTACTATAGCAATAAAAAGTAAAGTAAAGTATATATACTATTATATATAATTATCATTG
>NC_042494.1:82326213-82334086 GCF_005508785.2 Acyrthosiphon pisum
CCAGTTTGAAAGTAGGTATAATTAGTACTGAGCATATATAATTTTTACAAAATATTATAGGGGGCTTTAGTCCCTCCCCAAAATAATTTGTCTATTTGCGCCTATGATAATTATACTACTTTACTATACTAAATAATTTAATTAAGTAAAAATTTTACATTTATTAACAATTTAACACAAATTATTATAGAAAAAAAATGCGTATCATACTATTATTTTTATAAAAGGTAAATTTTAATTATAAAAACAAGTTAATGTGATTTTTGCGCTTGCATTTCCTTTACTAACAATGATATTCTTGGGGTAATATTGCTCAAAACTACACGCATGTCTTAAGTGTCGTCCAACTGATTTCTTTGTTTATTTTTAATGTAGAGCAGTGCGGAAAATCCTTATTCGCACAAATAAGTTGTTGAAAACATGACTAAATATCTTAATGCGATTTCTCAAAGCTTAGGATACGTAATTGCTTTTTTACACCAAAACTCTTCGATATTCATGGAAGATTCAAACGTATCCTTACAGTTTCGATCATTTTGTATCTTTATCAAATCTTCCTGGATATCATTAGCCACCTCATCAACGTTGACAATAAAAGGGTTTCGAATCATACTTCAGACACATTTCGTTTCATAACCATTATATTCTGGGAAATACCGGTTAAATTCATCTATAAGTTTATGCAGATGGTGTAAAACATTTTGCTGGACCTCAGGCACGAGGTCAGCATATTTTGCGTTGTCGACCATGCTTTTTAGTATTTGAAACGTTGAGTAGTTATTCATCTCAACTTTACTTATCCATAAATTAATTTCAAAACCAGAGTCTATCTAGCATCCAAAATAATTTTTTAAGATATTTATCATTTAAGTGTAATTTTAAAAGACGTCTTCATTCAGGTTATATTAATATGTATTAGTATTTATTTATGTATAGTTCTCTTAAATAGTAAATTTAACATGTTAAATGTAAAATTTAAAACCGTATTAACTTCAAAATAAATGTGACTAATTCTAGAAATAGGTAAATATATTTTTATTTATCTATTATTAACACTAATTACATGCCTTACACTTTTACTACCCTTCTAATATATTATTGTCGCGTGGAAATTTTTTCAATAAATTTTGGACCAGTTCAGTACGACCTTTGGGCCTTGATAGATTAAATGGTTATTTTTAAATTAGTACCTAATTATTAAATTTTATAAATTAGTTATTTAATTGTCATATTTAAAGTTCCTAGTGTGTTTATATTTTTTTCTATTATTTTTGTTAATTTTTTTATAACTCAATACATATTAACCTACTGCCATTATTATATTATTGTAAATTGGAATATTATACCGTAAATAAAATATTATTATTATTTAAAATTATCAGTTTGAGAACATTAGGTTTTTTTGTTTTTTTCATTTAATTATTAAAAAATATTGGTTAGTGCTATCAAAAAAATTAAAACACTACGACGACACAGGTAAAGTTATTCCCTATGCGTTGTGAAATTTATTTGGTAATATTCTACAATAAATACAGCGGGTGTAAAGTAGTCCCGCGCAAAAAAGTTTTAACTAGGTATGTGTGTAAAACGGAGACAACAAATGCGGGTGTGACGTCCTCAAAATATGTATACATATAATATATTATTATGTACCTTCTCAACAAGTATTCAACACACAACAGTACCACACAATTACACCATAATCACTAGTTCTGCTAACGAAATAGTTTAAAAATAATAATATAATATGTATTATACTGCGGTCTGCGGCCCACGAGAGAGTATCCCGTTGCCCGACGAAAACTCGTCCGATTCCGCGCATACTCCACTACTCGGCAATGCCGATAGCTATTCGGCAACGGTCGGCTGCGCTCAACGCTAGACGGTGTATAGCGGTCGTGGAAATAGTGAGGGAAATGGGGCCTCGGAACGGTCTCCGCCATCAGTCTGCATGGGCATGGCCGGTTTCCGCCAAAAGTGTACCTTTCCCTTTTCCCCCAATTCACTTTTCCGCCAAATCAAAAAAGTTAGTCTAGTATTTGAATAATATTTAAATATATATACAATATACATGTCAGTCATATTATAAATTATAATTTTATTTTTATTTCACATACATGCGTCAGTCATATTATAATTTACATTAAAAATTAAAACTATTTTGTTTCTTATCACTATTAAAAAGTGTTATACCTAATATAATATTATGTATTTTATAAATCAAATTAAAATTATGTTTTTATTTATATTTTACATACATGCGTCAGTCATATATTTTATAATTAATATTATTGTACCTTACTATAGTTGTATGATATTTCTTTTACGAAGTCATATCTGGAAATTTAAGAAATAAAAATATAAATATTGACATTAAATTAAAATAGTTAGTCACACTACCTGTCAAGATCTCCATTCGTATAATGAGTTATAAATTGTTCGTTTCGATTTTGTCTGTCTCGAACTCGACGATCTTGTGTCACGTTTGGTAGGTGGGTACTTCTTAGTTTAACATAGACTTCAGTTTGTACTTCATTAATCAAAACGGTTACTAAAGTATTGATACACGGTGATTCCTTATAAAAATGTCGATTAAAATTCGAATGGAATGATTCACAATTGTTAGTGGTTCGTCTTAAACTTGAACTTGCTGATGCCCAAAGTATTGGAGGATAATCGCAATTTTCGGTCAGATAATTGTCAACTAAATAGTCTGCATATTTACTAACTCGGTCATTTTTGGGAATGTCAGCCATAACGTTGTCTATGAAACATTCAAAAACTTCAGTTGGATTTAAGAAAAGTAAGCCAAAAGTATGACGCAACCATTTTCCTTCTTCTGAAGATTGGTCCTGGTAGGCAGTGGATAGCCCTAATTTTTGAATTTGACGATACTACGCTTGGGTGAGGTGAAACCTACAACCGATAATTTGGGTTTGTGGCCAAATTTCATGTATGGCATTTATTATGGATTTTTCGAAATCTGTATAGTTATATACTGCGGTAATAATTGCACACCTAGTGTAGAACATTTGTCAACAATTAACTGAAATGTATATGCATATATTTCTGTAGTTTTAGAAGGCAGTAAACAAAATATTAAAGGAATATAGGGTCCATTTTTGAGCCCATGAATCGTGAACAATTGGGTGAAAAACCGTGCAGAATACTTAAATGTTCCGTCCATGTATAATGTGTCAACTTCTTTTAGAAATAAAATATTCGTGTGACATGAAAAAATAACAATATTTTTTTGTTGATCATTAATTAACAAAAAATCTTCACCTTGCTTTGTTTTTAAATCTATTGTTTCTAAAAATTCGTGGACTTCTTGTAAATTTATTGGTTTGGCAGGTAACACTTTTCGTCGAGCTTCATATATATTTTTCCTCAGCCTTTTTATGTCTGTCATAGTAAATTGAGAAGCTTCTACATTTTCTCCAATCTCTTTTGGTATAATTTTGTTTGGTTTATTACTGGTATCATCCACTGCTTTTCTCTTACAGACATTGTTTACAATTTGCCTAGCTATTATTGGCCGAATATAAGGTTCATGTATGTGAATTAAATGTTCACAATCATCATGCACTAGAACCTTATTTTCCGTGTACACTTTTGCTTTGCAATATTTTGTAATACATCGCCAACGAGTTGAACCAGTGGATTTGTTAACTGATCCAATACAAAATTTATAATTATTTAAAACTAATAATGGTTTTCCACGTTTACTTTCAATAAATTCAATGATGTCAGCCATTCTGTTACGGTGTGTGTTTTATAGATGGTTCAAAATCAAAAATATAGTTTTTGTTGACAAAATTAAAAATTGAATTCACGAAATACACTAAAATGTTATATTATATTTTACTGTTAACAACGCGATTAGGTTCAAAAGAAGTAATAAATTCAATAGTAAGTTATACTTTATCGAGAACGGTTAGAAAGCGACTTTGCTGCTTATTATTTTACAATAACGTTTTCGTACGTATCGTACAACTGTCAACTGTAACAATATAACTGATACAACAAGCAAGATTAGCAAGATAAATCGATAACGTTTGGGAAATATCCCGATAATCAGTGATAAATTTATCAGTAAGTTGAAATTACGGTATGTTATATATATATCATTATAGTATAAATCGAGTATAAACTTCTTAATAATAGTAAAAAAAACTGTTATTATGAATCCTATATTAAAAAAAAAAATTATAATATGACTGACATGTATATGAAATAAAAATAAAATTATAATTTATATAATATATTAAAATATGACTGACATGCATATTGTATATATAATATTTAAGTACTAGACTAACTTTTTTGATTTGGCGGAAAAGTGAATTGGGGGAAAAGGGAAAGGTACACTTTTGGCGGAAAAGGGTAACTCCCGTCTGTGCATGCGCAAAACGAGGATACTCTCTCGTGGACCGCAGTATTATATCAGCCGTATATACAGAAATATACCTTAATGGCTTTATGTTATCCAAATAATATTATGCTGGTATAATAATATACTTGTATATAGCAGCTGTGTAATTGATACATAACATAAATATAAACAATTTAACCAACAATTTTAATTTTTAATGTAAATGATTAATATAATAAAATCGAATTTACATTTAAGGGGGTTCCAGTCGGTCGTGTCAAAACTCAAAACTAATATAGATTTGACCAATCTAAACATAAATTTTGTTTATTTTAATATTTTTAAATATATTATTATATTTATATTATATAATTGCATATTATAATATAAATTTTAAGGGGGCTGCAGGGGCTACAGTAGATAAAAATAAAGCGGTTTTTAGACCTAAAAAACAGGCAAAACTGAAGGAATTTGGTTTGACGGATTTCAATTTTTAAAATTGATTTTCATTGATTATACCTATCAAGTTTACTAGGTTTCAATAGAGGTGATTTTGAATATCTATTTTTTCAGGTGAGATGTCCATGAATAAAAATATATTATTTTTGTATTTATATTATTCATTATGGCACTACAACAATATTTGGAATATTAAAAACGCCACTGTTCAAACCTAGTAACCTTGTTAATCAATCATAATCGGTTTTCTAGTTCCTCCAGTATTGTCTAGCTTATTGGTCTAAAAGTCACTTTTTTTCATCTATTGCAGCCCCTTAACGTAGTATATAAAACCGACTAATTTATAAACGGGTTTACTATACAATAGTGACTTATTAAAAACGTGATTTATTAGTGATGAAAAGTGACGAAAAAACAAAGAAAAAGCTGGCATTCTTAGTCAAGTACATGAGTAAGTATAATAATTAAATGCACAGAATTGTACAAGGTACAATATAGGAATTCATTATTTCTTCCAATAAACACTAAACGATGTGATGTATATCGAATTCTATAGTATCCACTTTTGAAAATAATTTTAATTTACCATAATAGTATAATGTGTGGCTTGGTATGGCGCAGTGCACTCAACTGTGGAAACGCACTGAGTGTAGGTAACGGCCGGTGTTGCTATTTTCCGGATGGGTGACCACCCGGGATTTTTAGCAACGAATCCTTGGCACACATATAAAAAAAAACGTGTTTTCGACCGTTTCTTCCCCTATTAACAAAATACAAATACAGCTATAATGGCTTATGTTTACGGGCTCAAGCTCAATAAAAAAAATAATAAAAATAGTATATTGTATAGGTAATTAAATTTAGATGTTACGTTTAGTGTGAATGAGTACCAGCTACTAAACCTTATTAACTCTTCATTTTTGGATTTTTTTTTTTAGAATTTCATGCATTGAAATATTGGTCATTGAATTATACAGACACTTATGCAAAAACAACCGACAAATCTGGAGCCACAAATATCGAAACAAATGGAGCTATGACCTACGAAGAATTTCAAGCGTTCAAATTCAGTGAGCATATTAATTTAAACACAATACCTACTTAAATCTAAAATATAATCACCGTGATATATTATGGCCTATTCGAACAGCATATTAAATAGCTATATCTAACCTGTTCAATTCTAATTGAGTTAGAACTATAATAATTTTACTGTCACATATAGCAGGATTACCATTTAATCAAAATATTCTTTAATATTAATCAATTTAGGTTTACCAATACCAAATGAACTCCGTGAAGATTATATATTCAGAATAAATGAACTTGGTAGGTAAACTATATGTAATAATATTACTATTATTGTTTCATTATTTAATCATTTGATTAAACAATTAACCGATATTGTATTGTTTTATTGTATTTTGTACTTTATTTACTATTTATATATTTTAACATTTTTTTGGTAATATTTTTTTAATATTTTAGTCACAGTTACTAATCCTTTGTTTTAATGATTTCTGTTTATTTTTTTTTTAATCCGTAGATTATTGGTTTAATTATTTAATTTTCTTCCGTTCTTTGCTATTCATATTAACTTCCTTAGATTCTTTATATGATTCTTTTCAAGTATCCAACATATTTTGCTTCATATAAAACTGCCTTGGTCTTCCTGTACCAAGTTTCCTTCAGTTTTTCTTTCAATAATAGATGTACCCGCGCATTACTCATTATAAGATGTCCTATCCACTTCCTTCTTCTCTCCTCGATTGTCATCCAAATTGACTATTTTCTCCTAACCTATGATAATATATTGTTTCATCTGACACTTGACTTATCCAGAGATTTTTAACACTCTTCCTCGGCACCAAGTTTCAAACCCTTCTATTTTGCTTCTCTCGGCTTCCAATATTGATACTTCTCAACTTACTACTACTATACCTAACCTACTATACTTTATAATCCATACTCAACACTAATGTTCAGTGGAGGGGCGAAGAAGTATTTTTTTTAATGGCTCTGTGGATTTTTAGGGGTGGTGGTGATTGATTTTTAAAGTGTATTGCTTATAATTATGAACTTTTAAGTTGAGATATCAGTAAATTTTGGTAAACATCCTGTTGTGTGTTAGATAAAATATATTTGGCTTTTTCAATTAAAATTGTTCACCAGGCCACTACTATTGTTTTTATGAGTGTTTTACTGATGTTTATGTATATTGCGTTTGTAGTGAATAATTTTCTCTTTTTAAAAAAACCTGCAATCTTGAGCCATTCTGCTATTAATATCCATGTTATTTTTCCATTCACACTTGTAATTTTGCTTCCAACATATTATTTACAGTGTTGGGAAATATCTAGATAAAAATTATTTATCTTTTATCTTATCTAGATAAACTTCTACCCAGTTATCTTTATCTTCATCTAGATAAATTATTAGTTAAAACTGTTCACAATTCACATTTTATAATTTGTTATTTTTAAGTATTGAAAATTTATATTATTGACTGTAATAAGTATGAAATGTATGTAGTATGTATATTATTAAAATAAATAATTCATAGCAAGTCAGTGCAGTAGGAATTATATTTTGACTTAATTAAAGACCTGGTTTTATCAAATTTAACTAATCATCCAATTAAATATGTTATGATTATAGTGTCTTCAAGAAAATGTGATGACACTCCCAAACAAGTTAAACCTGAAATATTACCTTTAGAGCTTTTTCAAGATTTACTAAATTGTGAGTTATGTTTATTTATTTATTTATTTATTACAAATATACGGGTTACCCCTTCAACATTAAGCTAACAGTAGGTACCTACCTATACCTCATAACAATTAATATAATAGTAGAACATTCTAAATACCTAGGTACATATATTGTATATTACAATAACAAAATTAGGTACTAATACTAAAACAATAAAACATTAAAACAAACCATCATCAAAATGGTCCTATTAGTGAGTGACATAAAATACGCCTGAGAGGCTCATTTTGTAAATAATTTGTGTTGGTGCTAGGAATATGGAAGGTT
>NC_042494.1:82334186-82336129 GCF_005508785.2 Acyrthosiphon pisum
CTGAGCGCGGTTGCAACTAAAAAAAGGTGGGTAAGTGGATGTCGCTCTGCTGTACAGTAGGTTACAAGTGGGTCACTGTATAATGGATAGTATTAAATTTGAATTCAATGATATAATATCACTGTATAAGAAAAACGATTCTGAGCGGAGACAGTTTGTCAGTCTGAGTATTAGACATACCTATTATAAGTATACTTATCTATAGTATTAAAAAAAAAATTATCTATAATAGGTATCAATAATAAGTTCCAAATTAATCATATCACAATATCCATTAGGTAACGCGTTATACATCAACAATAAACCGTGGTACTATCATAGATATATAAAAGTATACTTTAGAAGTTTCAAGTACCCACAAATAATATTATACAATCACAACAAAATAACTAAAATAGTTATTCCAGGTTTTTTAATATGTAATTTCGTAGAATTTTTGGTTACAGAATTAAATATTTACGAGGAATCTTGTTTTAAATTTTCAATCCTTAGGTATAAAAGTTGAACATTTTATAAATTTTTAACTACAAAATAATTATTCAATTTTAAATTTGATAAATTTTGTCAAAATTTCAACTTCAAATGCTTATAAAAAATAATTGTGCCTATGTATTTTTAATATTTTTCAACTGCTATTGTAACAATGTATCAGGAGCCTTGTATTAATTTTTTACACTTTTTGGCCCAACAGATAAAACTTTATTGATATTTATAGAAAAAAAAACTAAAAAAATTGAAAACTTACAATGTCCGTAAACAGCTCAAAAAGAGTCAAATTATTTTCAAAATTTTATCGTATATAGAAAATGCTAATATAAATATTCAGTGAAATTTTCAAGTTTCTAAAGTCTCTTGTTTTTTAATTACAACAAAATAAGAAAATCGTTACGTAAGAAATCGAGTGAATATCGAATGTTGTAAAAATATGAATTTGAAACGCTCATCAAAATTTAATTTGAGTTTCTTATAGACATTTTTTTTTTGATAAAGGTAGATTATCCTATAAGGAATGTTGTATTTCATTTTAAAATATTAGTTTTAAAAAGAAAAATTTTTACGAATTATTAACTCAAAATAATTTGGTAATTTTCGTGATTTTTACATTTTGTGTCAATTTTTGAACTTTAAATGCTAATAAAAAAAAAACTGTGACTAAGGATTTTTAATATTTTTTAAATCTCATTGTAACAATATAGTAGGAGCCTTGTATTAAATTTTCAAGTATTTTTACTCAACAAATAAAGTTTTATTGACATTCATAGAAATAAAAACTAATTAAATTGGAAACTGAAATTGTCCGTAAACAGCTCAAAACAAATCAAAATATTTTGAAAATTGTATTAGGTATGTATAGAAAATGGAAATATAAACAACCAGTGAAAATTTCATGTATCTACAGTCATTCGTTTTAAAGTTGCACCAAAAACCAAAATCAATTTTCTCGAAATCAGATTTTGCGTAAAAATTCCCGTTTTTCCTTAATTTTTCTTTTATTTTTCACGGCGCTTTTGAAAACTATTGGAAAAATTTTACTTTTGACCCCCCAAAGTACCAACTACCAATTAGATTCACTTTCCTATCAGAAAAGGTACTGTTGAAGAAAATCCAAGCACTTTTACAGTTTTACTGTCCTAAAAGGTGATGACACACAAAAAAAAATAAAAAATAAAAAATAAAACACACATCATTGTAAAATCAATACATTCATCGTTCCACCCAGAATCTAAAATGTGAAGGTTAGGTTCAGTTAGGTTTTTTTATTCTAAAGGTGATTTATACCCATACAGTTATTTACCAAGTGTAAATATCACTGTACACTGGTATCCAAGGTATATCCACTGGTATTTACAATATAAAATAAATACATTAAAAGTACTTACACTTAGTTCGCCAAAAATAGTAACAATATTGTGATATTTTCATACTAATATAAATGACATATT
>NC_042494.1:82336229-82360905 GCF_005508785.2 Acyrthosiphon pisum
AAATAAATTATACAAATATTCTAGTTCTTGTCCCCACTTGACCCCCCCCCCCCAAAAAAAAAAAGTGTTCTATGTGGCATGGTAATGATCTGAATGACCTGCAAACCTTTTGGCACCAACAAAAAAAAATTGATGCCCCTGTATTAAACTTGGATTCAATATTATAATAATCATTGTATAAGAAAAACGATTCTTAGCGGTTACGGTTTGTCAGTCTGGATATTTTATATTGTTATTATTTAATATATCCTGTAAGTTGAATTAATATTAAATTATTATTTTTTATTCGTTTCTATGGTGATAGACAAAGCGTTATAAATTACAATACTTTTTTAGCGGTTTTTAAAATTTGTCGTTGGTTTTTCCCATGGCATTAAATAATTATTGAGAACATTTAAAAATGACCTCTCTAATGTACCATATTGATCCAATTTGCTAAAATATAAGATAATTACTAATTACTATAGGTATGTTGAAATCAAAGTATTCATTCTGGTACAAACTTTGTATGCCGACAGGGTAAAAAAAAAAAAAAAATAAACACCATTTTAAAACTACTATAGCTTCCTCACTCCGCTCAGAATCTAAAAGGTAAGTAGGTATTAATTTAGAAGTGCTGAGAGTTCAGGATGCTGTTTCAAAAAATGGTTGATTGATTGAAATAAACATAAATTTTACACTTTATTTAACTAGTAATTCATACATATTAAAACATGATACTTTTGGAAAGGACAAATTTGTTTATAAGTAATGTAAAAAAATGTAAACAATTAAAATATATATTGTTTACTGAGCATTGTCCATCTTATGAGTGTTATTTTTGTGTGATCATTAAGATCTAAAGACTGAAAGCAATACAAGAGTACTAATTTATTTGATTATAATTTCTCTTCTTTGTATGAACCACAGCATTCTTATTCTATATTTTTTTTTATATTTTTGACCTGAGTAAAAAAAAAAAGGTTGAAATTAACAAATCTAATATTATAAAAAATAAATAAAAGATCTACAACCTTAGAATCTTTTTTATATATATTTTTAATGTTTTGTCCTTGTGTTCCTAATCTAAAAAAAATGTTCAATACATAAACAAATTATTATAAATTAAAATATAAAAGTTGTTCAATTACAATTTAACATTCATAAAATGGTTTGGATATTTTTCAAACATAGACATATCTATTATCTACTTAGATTAAAGAGTTTAATGTTTTGTAGCGAATATATTTAATTTGACATTATGTACAAATTAAAACATTTGAGATAACTAACCAATGTTGATTAACATTCTAAAAAAGTTAAATTTCATTAATTTGTATAGGTGCTCTAAGATTTCTATTTAATTTCGCTCCAGTCAGAAACCAGAACCTAAAAAAGTTTTTGAATGACCTTAAGTTTGTAATTTTTATACTTACATTGATAAATATTCTTTGTTGTTCTCTGAACCAATCATTGTCTTTTTTCTAGAAGAAGCTAAATAAACATTTTTTAAATATTATTATATAATTTATAATTTTTTGTATAAACATTAAACACTGACCCTTGTTAGGTTTATGAATAATTTTTTTGTTTTTATTAAAATCTGAAAGCAATACAAAACACTCTTTTAATTGACTATGTTTCTTCTCTGTATCAATCGCAACATTATCATTTACCAAATTATTTTTTTTTTGGGCCTAAGTCAAAAAATGTTCAAAAAATTATTTTTTTTTGTTTTATAGAAAATAAAGAAAAGAGTTACAACCTTATACTTATTATTTATTTTAATCTTTTTTCCTTGAGTTTTGAATCTAAAAAAATTTATTAATACATAAATAAACTATTATAAAGTATATGGATAAATTAAGTGTATACAACATCTTTATTATAGTCATTCAATTTTTAAAATAACAATAGATCAATTTATCTCAGCTGATTTGAATATTTTTTAAATATAATAAGTGACAAAGTTAATAGAGAGAGTACAATAATTCATTGTACAGATAAATTATTTGACATTATATATACATTTAAACATTTAAGAATGTTGGAAACTACGGCAAAGGATGGCATAATAATTAAAATAAAATAACCCGACATTCGAAACATGTTAACAGTTTTATTTTTCATGCATCATACAACTATTGTCTGACTCAACTAGCGACTGGACGGAGAATAATAACCACAGCTCGTAAGTTCATGCATTTTTCAATCAATCTTGGTAAGGAATATTTAATGCTAGATGACATAGAAATCTATCAAATGGTACCATGGTAAAGTATGCAAAGTTTTATTTTACATATTTGGCATATTTTATGGGTTTTTCTATTTAATTGGGAATATTTAGCGAATTTTAGCCAAAACTTGATGAAAAATACATATTTAGATTTTTAGTGCATATAAATGCGTTTTTCTGAACTTTTTAAGGCATATTTCAATGCATATTTAGCAAGTTTTTAATGCTTAAATGAATGCCTGTTTAGGCTTTTGTTAGGGAATGCACAGCTAATATAAGCCCTGCTAATATAGCTACTAAAAAATAAAAATATAATAATCGCTAACACCGTACGGCACTCACAAGCATATATAATATAAATATAACCAGATGCGGAATATGATTAGTCGGATCGATAAGAACGACCGTCAGTATATCCATACCATTACAAAATAATATAAAATAAATCATACAAGAAAATTACCTATTTTTATTAGCATTCTAAAAAGGTAAATTTCTGTGATTTGAAATTTAAAATTCACATTACGTATAAAATAAACTAATTATGACAAATATAAGTAATTAAATAACCAAGTTTGTAATTTGTAAACTTACATTGATAAATCATCTTTGTCATTCTCTGAACTATTCTTTGTATTATTCCTAGTAGAAGCTAAATATAAAAATGTTATCATAACATAAAAATTGTAATATAACATTTAGAATTTTCAATTTTCAATAAAAACTAAAAATACTAACCCTTGTCAGATTTCTGATTTTTTTTATGCTCATTACAATCTGAAAGCAATACAAAGCATTCATTCATTTGACTATATTGTCTTTTCTTAGTATGAGCCGCAGCATTATCATTTATCAAATTATTTATTTTTTGAACCTAAATAAAAAAGAAAAATGTTTAAAAACTATTCAAATATTATATAAAAACTAAAGAAGAGTTATAACCTTAGAATCTTCTTTCTTTTTTTTTTTAATATTTTGTTCTTTAGTTTTTAACCTAAAAAAAAAATATTTTAATACAAGGTAGGTACATAAATTATTATACCCACATAAATTATATAATACTAGCTTGGTCTAAATACAATAACATTTATATGTTCAGTACATTTTCAAAATCTCATTAGTACTATTTTTGTTATACTAGTATGAATATTTAAAAAATATAGGATAAACAAAATAAACACCAATGTAAAACCACTAGCTTCCTTGTTCCGCTCAGAATCTAAAATATGATATGTAACAAAGGTAGAGACAATATTTCGTAGAAAAAAGTGCTAACTTATATCATTATTTGTAAATTTAAATACTTGATAAAATATACCTATCATTTTTGATTAGATTTATAAAAATGTGTATGTTTGACGTGGCAGTGTTGGGAGATTTACTTTAAAAATTAATTAAGTTAGTTTAGTAACCACTCAATCTGAAATTTAAAAAAAAAATAATAAACAAATGAGGAATATTTTTCTAATAGGAGTAAGGAGAGTAGCTGGGATTACATTTTAACCCCCAACTTTCAAAGTCTTTTTAAGGGGTTGAGCACAAACGACGGGGTTAAAAGCACAAACCAGCACAAACAAATGAAGTTAATTTTGTTCCAAAATTCCAAAATGGGGGGCCCGGGGATATGGAGTTGGCAGTGTTAGGCAATTTATTTTTAAAAATTAATTAAGTTAGTTTAGTAACCACTAAATTTAAAATTGAAAAAAAATAATAAACAAATGAGGAGTATTTTTCTAATTTCTTAACAACTGTTTTTCAAGAAATGATTTTTGTAATTTTTCTACTTACATTGATGAATAATCTTTATCATTCTCTGAACTATTCTTTGTATTATTGCCAGTGGAACCTAAATATAAAAATGTTAACATATCATAAAAATTATAATACTTAGAAATTTCAGTAAAAATACAAACTCTTGTGAGATTTATGATTTTTTTTGTGTTCATTACAATCTGAAAGCAACACAAAGCATTCATTCATTTGACTATATTGTCTCTTCTTTGTTTGAGCCACAACATTATCATTTATCAAATTATTTATTTTTTGGGCCTAAATAAAAAAGAAAAATGTTTAAAAACTATTCAAATATTATATAAAAACTAAAGAAGAGTTATAACCTTAGAATCTTTCTTTTTTTTTTTAATGTTTTGTTCTTTGGTTTTTAACCTACAAAAAAAAAATGTTTTAATTCAAGATGGGTACTGCTATAATTTTTATTGTATCTGTTATTATTCTACACAATTTATATGTAAAATGTTATGTAAATGGAGTTTTTCAGTCAATAAAGAAATAATAATAATACTCTATTCCAAATGAGATTGATATCCCTGCAGACGAGTTGAAAACATTGGCGAGGCTGTCAAGCAACACAAGTTTATGTGCTGCCGAAGTGGCCATCGCGAAATGCAAGCTAGTCACCGCCGGATACCGATCTCATTCTCAATAGAGTATAGATTGTGAATATCACTTCAAGATAGATAATTAAAAAAAAAACATTATGACAAAAAAAAATTGTATTTAAATAAAGAACTTTGTAATTTGTAAACTTACATTGATGAATAATCTTTGTCAATATGTGCACTATTCTTTGTATTATTTCCAGTGGAACCTAAATATAAAAATGTTATCATATCATAAAAATTATAATACTTAGAAATTTCAGTAAAAATACAAACCCTTGTGAGTTTTATGACTTTTTTTGTGTTCATTACAATCTGAAAGCAACACAAAGCATTCATTCATTTGACTATATTGTCTCTTCTTTGTTTGAGCCACAACATTATCATTTATCAAATTATTTATTTTTTGGACCTAAGTCAGAAAGAAAAATGTTAAAAACTATTCTAATATTTTATAAGAACAAAATAAAAAAGTTACGACCTTTGAATCTATTTTATTTTTATTTTTAATATTTTTTCTTTGTGTTTTTAATCTAAAAAAAATATAATAATACATAAATACATTATTATATTATATTGTATGGATAACTTATGTTTATACAAAATAACGTCTATAATATAGTTCATGGTTCTTCAATTTTCAATATCTCAGTAGAACAATTTTGCCCAAATAGTTTAAACATTTTGAAAATATAATGAGAGACTTGGATAAAGAATATTGAATAGAAAAGTTAATTAGCTTAACATTTTTAAAAGGGTGAATTTCAGTTATTTGTTTAGGTGTTCTAAAATTAATATTTAACCATGTATCCACTAAAGGTGCTACTATTGACTATTGAGTGGCTTCCTCCCTCTCATGTATTCATGTAATTTAAAAAAGTTGTAAACACATCAAACTTACTAAATGTAAATATCGCTTAAAGTGGGATAATGAAAAAAAACTAAACAACAATAATAATAGTAATTAAAAAAAGGACTTTGTAATTTGTAAACTTACATTGATGAATAATCTTTGTTATTCTCTGGACTATTCTTTGTATTATCGCCAGTGGAACCTAAATATAAAAATGTTATCATAACATAAAAATTATAATATTTAGAATTTTCAGTAAAAATACTAACCCTTGTCAGATTTATGATTTTTTTTGTGCTCATTACAATCTGAAAGCAATACAAAGCATTCATTCATTTGTCTCTTCTTTGTATGAGCCACAGCATTATCATTTATTAAACTGTTTATATTTTGAACCTAAATAAGACAGAAAAATGTTTAAAAACTATTCAAATATTATATAAAAACTAAAGAAGAGTTATAACCTTAGAATCTTCTTTTTTTTTTTTTTTTATGTTTTGTTCTTTTGTTTTTAACCTACAGAAAAAAATATTTTAATACATGGTAGGTACATAAATTATTATACCTTAATATATTATATTATACTAGCTTTGTCTAAATACAATAACATTTATATGTTCAGTACATTTTCAAAATGTCATTAATACTATTTTTGTTATACTAGTATGAATATTTAAAAAATATAGGATAAACAAAATAAACACCAATGTAAAACCACTAGCTTCCTAGCTCTGCTCAGAATCAAAAATATGATATGTAACAGAGGTAGAGACAATATTTTGCAGAAAAATTTGCTAACTTATATCATCATGTATAAATTTAAATCCTTGATAAAATGTTCCAATCATTTTTGATTAGATTTCTAAAAATGTTTATGTCCAATGTGGCAGTGTTGGGAGATTTATTTTAAAAATTAATTAAATTAGTTTAGTAACCACTCAATTTGAAATTAAAAAAAAATAATAATGAACAAATGAGGAATATTTTTCTAATTTCTTAACAATTGTTGTTCAAGAAACAATTTTTGTAATTTTTCTACTTACATTGATGAATAATCTTTGTCATTCTCTGAAATAGTCTTTGTATTATTGCCAGTGGAACCTAAATATAAAAATGTTATCATAACATAAAAATTGTAATGTAACATTTAGAATTTTCAACAAAATTACTAACGCTTGTCAGATTTACGATTTTTTTTGTGCTTATTACAATCTGAAAGCAATACAAAACATTCATCTATTTGACCATAATGTCTTTTCTCTGAAGGAACTGCAGCATTAGCATTTTTCAAATTATTTATGTTATGGACCTGTTTGAGTAATAAAAAATATTTTAGAAAAATATTTCAATATTTCATAGAAACTAGAGGAAAAAGTTACCTTAGAATATTTTCCCTTTTTTTTTTTTATCTGTTTTCCTTGCGTTTTTAATCTACAAAAAAAATTGTTATACACTATACAAGTTGTATATATATTCTTTGCCTTTTGACATACACAATAGAACATTTTTGCGGTAAAACAATTTTAAAAATTCTTAATAAAACTATTTTTGCACAACTCGTTTGAATATTTTTAAATATAATAAGTGACTAAGTTAGCTAGTAGTTTTTTTCATAGAAAAGATAATCCAATTTATATTTTGTATGTTAAAACTTAATTATTACATACAATTTAAGAATCATACATTTATTAAATAAGAACATTAACTGTCTTTATTTAACATTCATAGATACTTACAATTTTTTATCATCTTCAGTATAAAGTTTCTTTTTTGATGACATTTTAGCTAACTGTTTTGATGTCTAAAATGTATAATTTAAAAGATAATTAGACACCTTTTAGTACATTTTAAATTGCTAGTAGATTTTAAACTTATTCCATTTTAATTCATAGACTGCTGCTGGGAGCACAAATTACCCGTGTTTAGGTATTAGAATAATAAAATATTAATATATATCTTTTTAATTTTGTAAAACAAACCTTTTTTTTCGTCATTTTTTTAAACATATCTTTCAATCTACAAAAAAAAACATATTTTATTAATTATAATAATGTCTACTTAATACAATATATTTAGTTAAAAATGTAAAATGTAAAATTACACTTTAATATTAAACGAAAAATTGTCTATATTATAGGCTTTTAATCATTAATTGTTCAATGACTTGGAACAATACCATTGTAAAAAAATGCTTACAGTTGTGTACATTTCAGTGTCTAAAATTGAAGCCATGGGACTTACCTACCTAACACTTTTAAATTGATTTTCATACTTATTTTCTACTGATGTATACTCTTCCCATCATACATTACCCCTATGCATTTTATGGGGTACTATAAGGCCCCTATACACGAAACCATTACATACATGGTTTATGCAATACGTGGATTGATAGGACCGCAAACGAAATTGTTGTGCGATTATTATTTGTAGAAAATTATGTATTAAAATAGAGAATCTTATAATAATTAAATGAATATGCTAAAATACCCATTGTCGTCAGTCGGCATAACGCTTCCTACCATTTTTATTTTATTTTATTAAATTCGCTTCAAGAACGAAAACGAGCTAATAGCAAATTTCTCGTATTTAGATCCAAAATATTTTAAACAAATTACATTTTTGCCCAAATCAGCTTTTGAACAATTATGTAATTCCTTAACTTTTTTAAAAATGGCCCAAATACTATCAAAATCAAAGGTACATATCTGAAAGAAGAACTACTAGACTTTAAAAAAAATGGCTACAACTTGATACTCATTAAATTATGAAATAAATAATGTACATAGAACACAAATTCAATATGATATGGAATAGTGAAGAAGAGTAAAGTAAGAAAATAAGAACCGAAAAGAAACCGAAACCTAAATGTTTTTCTGGGAACCGAATAGGAACCGGGACCATAAAAATCATCAAGGTTCCAGTTCCTGATACATATGTCGTTATGAGCAGTTTCTTTATTTGTTTTTACTTTAATCATACGCACTGGGTGAAAACTGCAAAAGACATACGCAGTTAACGTGTTAAATAATCAAATATATAATGTATTTGTATATTAAGTACTTATAATCAGTGGCGTGGCAAACAGTAATTTCAGAGACAATTGCCTCTGAGATTTTTCTTAAGCAATGGGGTGGGTGGTAGCAGGTGGATCCCCTAGTAAATGTAATATAATATTCTTAATAGATAGTCAATAACGATCTGAAATATAATTTGTTATATTATATTAATACATTATTATGCATTAATACTTGGGATATTTGTAACTTGCCTCTGGAAAATTTTTAGTTCGCCATGCCACTGCTTATAATAACAATATTACTGCTTTATTACAATTTACTTTCATTTTTATATTTTCTTTTTTTTTTATTAGTTTGATTACCTACAAATAATTTTTCCTTGTTATAAATTATTATAATTTTCAGGGCCCTCTTGTTAACTGAATTCCCGGGTTCTTTAAAAATGATAGTTCGACCCTGTAATCATGTCTTACAGATTATTGCTATGTCATTAAAAACAACGACAGTTGTGTTTTAAATTTATATTTATCATTCTTAATAAGTAATTAGTGCGGATATTTAATAAACAAAAAATTCAACTCCAGGGTATATACAGTGTACTGTGAGGATATACCTATAGTAGAGTGGGACTCAACTCCCAGACATAAAACAGTTTGTAGCAGTTATAACTATAAACTAAAAAATTATTAAAAATCATGAGATTAATGAAAATAAAATATTGAAAGGTCAAATTTTTCAGAAAAATAAGCTATAAAATGGCTACTTATTTTCAATTGATTCAAAAATAACTTTTTTAACTTTTTTACCAACAAATTAAATTAAAATAAAATATAAAATATATGTAGGTAGTTCTAGTTTCAGCGAATCTAACAAAAAGAAACAGATTTATGATATATCTATTATCCCAAGAGATATCATGATGGGGAAATCCTCGGAAGAAACCCTGTATTTTAAGGTTTTTATGTTACCAAACAATATTTTCTAAGAAATAGAACTCGTTAAATATTTCTATTTTCTTCTACACTAGAGTACCTAGTTGAGGAACAATACATATGTACAATCACATAATATTAAATGTATGTAATTTACACGTTTAACTTATTCGACAACTGATATTCAACACTAACCAAAGTTATACAGAATATAAGCCTATAATACGAATATTGTTATGATATAGGTAATATTATGTATAACAATAAGATAATAATCAAGAACCTTCTATTGGCTATGGTATAGAAGTTCTGTGAGCAAATAATTCTATAATTCATAGGTACTAAGAGTTATATACTACATAAATACATATTATAATAAAATTTAGCTTACCTAGTTCATTATATATTTTCAACAACCGTGTATTGATTTTTTTTTTTGTTACTAAATTACAGTATATTATGTTATAAGATTTCTAATTTCTATTACAAAAAAATAACTACTATACTATTGTGTGAGTACACGATTCTTCAACTTGATAGAATAATTATAATTTTAAAAACGTTGGCACTTGGCGCCTAATATAAATTTTTAATACAAAAATACAACGTATTGCTAATTGTTAAATCAATAAATTATTAAATAGTTGAAACCTAAAAGACAAAATATTATTTTGGACCTCGGTTCTTGGAGCTTAAGTTTAAAAATAGTATACCTATAATTATTAATTTATTATAACAGATTATAACAGACTACTGATAAAAACTATGATATCTCTTTTATATACCTAGTTCACCGTTAAAGCCTTATAGACCTTATACCGAATAAGGTTAAAGCACGGTTTAAGATAGTACTATCTTAAACCGTGGGTTAAAGCATAGATTTCGATGATGAAACAAAATTTAAAAATCATTTTGGCGCAAAAAACCTAATCAAATAATAATATATTATTACAGATTTATCAAGAAATTCGTTCATTCATACCGGTACACAAAAATTATTACGCCGGTATCTTTTAGTTTATACCAGTATACCAAATCGGTGTATAGTATATACCAGTAAAACAAGAAATTTTTAGCCTTTACAAAATAATAAACATTTAATAATTAAAGAACTATAAATGTTATCATAATATTACATGATAAAAGTTGTGAAATTTATACCGGTATGGACCAACGAATTTCTGGATACAGTTACAGTTTTTTGTAATAATATGTAATATTATGCTGTTCTTTTCGATTTAGTATGGGACTGGAGCTAAAACTGAAAAAAATCCACTAATTAAATTAAATTATTTGGTACCTACTTACCAATATAATTTACACGATATATATTAGTATATTAGCCAGTCAAAATGCCTTTTTTCCTCCTATTATTAGGATATAGAAGATGGATAGGTCTATTGTCCACGCATAATACATATTTAATAACGAGATTAGCATAATGTATTCGCTAATCAGTATTATTGTTAACTTATAGCCCTTAGGTACCTACTATCTGATACAATTAATTATCGATAAATTCATAGGTACATTAGTTTGCCAAATGCCTACTACTTAAATAATTATAAATAATTGTGACACACTAATTAATCTATACAGCTATACGGTTGTCACGGAAACATTGAGGAAAAATTGGAGAAATTACCCCACCAAAATTCAAAAATAATAGTCAATACTCAATATTCTAGATAGTTTTGGCTAAAGTGCACTTTACCAACCCCCTCACGATTTTCAAATTTTTTTTTTAAAAGACCTGTTTTTTATGCTTAAAACGATGGTGTAAATTTTTTGTTTCCAGAAACTATTATATAAGAAGTTATAGCCTTCCAAAGTTTACGATTTTACGTTTATGCGCATGCGCGCAACGCTACTTGACTGCCACGCGCAGCGTCTATAACAAATTTTAATTTTTTTTACGTATTTTAACAAGTTTTGGGACATAGTGAGTTTGGGTAAATAATATTATGAATCACGTCATAATACAATGTTTTTGAAGCCGGCTAGAATAGAGAAAAAGTTTAGGGGTCACCCGTTTAGTAAGTTTAGATATAGAATATAGGTTAATAGGTAAACATTAGTCGGGCATCTACCTGCGAAGATAATTGCTTTTTAACAACTTTGTTTAATTCCGAGGCCTACCCAAGGTGGTTTTGCACAGATCGGGGGATATTTTCGTTTTTAATTGTCCGAGCGAGCGCAGCGAGCTAGTGACCCCGCTCGGTGACTCGGTGCAGGGGCGTGCTCTGAAATGTATGTGGGGGGGGGGTCAAGTAAAATTGAAGGAGCTAGTATTTTACCTAACGACCATTTTTTTTTTTTTTTTAATCAACAACAAATTTAATTATTTATAGATTTAAATATTATATTGCTAATATAGAAACTATTATACTAATTTACAATATACATTCAAAAGTTAAAGAATAAAATCTTGATTTTTTGCTCAATTCATTTAAAACTTCTTCTGCTGTTAGTGAAATTTCTTTACGAACAGCTAACATATAGCTAAACCATTAAGTTGAGTCTAAAACCAAAAAAATGTTAAAAAAAATTGATATAAATTTTTATTTTAATATCCAGAAAATACCTCAGTCATTGTGTTTCGTAGATAAGATTTCAATCTTTTGAAACAAGAAACAGTTCTCTCGGGGGCGGATGTTGAAACAAATAAAGTGCATATAGTATTTTTAATAGAAAATGTATATTGGAAAATATTTCTTTATCACACTGTCTCAACGCTTCTAAACAATTTTTTTGGATAATATTTTACATGCTTATTAAGTTTGGTATACCATATATTTATTTATTTATTTACGGACAAATTGTCCAATTTCAAATATATTTACAATAGTGACACTATAGTAACTGTAGTAATTTACAATAAGTTGAGCATTAGTTACAATATATAAAAAAAACTTAAAATGAACAGAAGTCATACCTTATGTCTAAATATATATATAATAAACAATGAAATACAAGATAATATAAATTTAGAAAATGCAATTAATTAAATAAATTATGATCATTAAGATTGTTACCATAAGACATTAAAATATTGATTGCGGGTGATTTAACATGTAGCTTTGGGAGACTGGATGAATATAAAATAAATGATTATTACGAGTGTTATGGTTAGGCACTTAGAAATTTATAATACTTAATATGAACGAATCATCAATTTCATTGTTCAATAGTTTTGACTTTTTGAGAAAAATGAGTTGTAAATATTTGTTCTCCGAGTTTTTAGTGAATCTATTTTTAATAATCCTAGAATGTTACTGTAACCAGTGTGAGGAGTTCTATCAATTTTACATTTATAACATATAAAGCGGCACTTTATTTTGAACTTTTTCTATTTGATTATTATGACCAATGTTATTATTGTCCCAGATTATCGGTGCGTATTTCTAGTAAAGATCGGATAAGAGAAGTATAGAGACATTTGAAGGTGACAGGATCATGTAGTTCTTCAGCTTTAAGCTTTTAACTGTTAGCTTATCAGTATCGAGGTAAAATTCAACAAGTTCATCAAAGTCTTTTGAATAAGTTCCAGAAAATAAACACTGAAAGCATAGAAAAAAAAATTTATATTTTGAGTACCTACCTATTAAAAGTACCTATATTAAAAGTATCGGCAACTGCGGGGTAGTGTACATATTCGAAATTGGAAGCATTTAACGATAAAATACGAATTGGGAAGTTTTATGATAATATAATTCCGTGAGTACGCCCCTGACTCGGTGCAACAAAAATGCAATTTTCTTAACCCTGTGACACACTTGGGGAGGGAGGTGTTGCATACCAAATCGGGGGATATTTTCGTTTTTAATTGTCCGAGCGAGAGAGTGAAAGGTGACCTGGTGCAACAAAAATGCAATTTTCTTAACACTGTAACCACTTGGGGAGGTGTTGCATAGCAAATCGGGGATAAATTATTATTGCTCCATCGTTTTAAATAGGTTAGAATACGTAAGTACAAAAAAATAACAAAAATGGTCTTCCGCGCGACATTATAGTAGTGTTGTGTGCATGCGAATAAACGTAAAATCGCAAAATTTGAAAGGCTATAACTTCTAAAATAATAGTTTCCGGAAAAAAAATTACACTATCATTTTAAGCATAAAAAACAAGTCTTTTGAAAAAAAAAAATTTGAAAATCGTGAGGGTTGGTAAAGTGCATTTGTTCCGTAGTTTGTAGTAAACTTAACTTCATGCTGTTCAAATTTTAAACAACGCATAAATGAAGTAGGTACCTAACAATTAACAAATTATAAATAATAATAAGTAATAACCAACAACATAAAGCCTTACACTATTTCAGTTATAAACAACTTTTTATCGTATACTAAGTAAAATAAAAAAAATGTAAGGCAACAGTTTATTAAATATAACAGCTATTCAACAATATTGATGACAAAATTACAATAAATTAACAATTTGTAATGACTACAGAAAAAACGATTTTGGTATTTGATTAAAAAATTTAAAAAGCGGTCATCTTTATACATGGAGCAAACCTTCAACTAATTAATCTACACTGACTCCCCCCCCCCCTCACAAATATGGAAGTCATATCCTGCCTGGGGACCAAATTTTGAACACAATACAATATGTATATAATATTTTAAATATACTATGTGTATACTGATTACTAAATGTCTATTAAAAATTGTATATTCCCCTCTTGAAAAAATCCTAGATGCGCTACTGCCCCCCCTCCCCATACAAAGGTTTAGGGTTTATTGTTTTAGTGTTTGAATAAAATAAATAACACATAATATATCATACATACATTCAACTGTGAAATTTAATTTTCACCAAGTTTATATAAAACCATTAAAATGTTTTGAATATGTACATCTATATCACTATTCACTTGTCAATAGGTACTCTATTATTATTATGATTTCATAATAAATTACATTTATAAATTTACAGTAAAGTGAAGACATCCCATCATAGAATTTATAAAATATTTAACTACAGAGTAGATACTCAAAATACTCAACAACATAATATAATTATCAAAAAATGTATCATTATCTACATAAATAATTAGAAGTTTTATCACTGAATCATTAACAAATTAAAAACTAATATTCATTTTTAAAAAAAACTAAAGTTCTTTATTTTATTTAATAATGGTTATAAAGAGGTAAAGGTAAAATTATTTGGAAAATTATAGTTGAGGTGTTAATCCCAAACGCTTAACTACTGCTAATTGTGCCCTTGCTGAATCTCTCAACGAAAATATGTGTAACAGTTCCTTTTCAGACTTGGACAAAGGTACAGCTTTTTCTAAACATTCAACAGCTTCTTCTAATTTTCCTCTGCAACAGTAACCACAAATTACTATATAATTGTTATATATATATATATATATATATATAATATATAAACAACTTTTTTAATACAAGTAGTAAATGATTTATAAAAATAATATATAATGTTGACAAGAATCAAAATTATAATCAATAGTGTGTTATCTACTATTATATGATCATGGAGTGAATTAGATTGATCACAGAAGAAATAATTAATCATAATGTTTGAAAAATAATCAAAAAAATAATTACCAATAAGAACAAGACAGTAATATTGTATTAAACGTTAGATTACGTAAATATTTTGAATTCTTGAAACAATGCAAACATTTTTTAAAGCCTGATCATTTAGACCGTGAAGCGTGCGCTCTAGGGTTAAAGACATTAAAATTATGCAGATTGCCAAAACCAAATCCAAACAATTTTAGAAAGTTATTGATTCCCAGAAAAACTTATAATAATTTTATGATATACAAATTTTTAAAGTGTAAAAATTATTTTAAGCCACTTTTTAGTAAAAATTTTGTAGGCAATTAAAAAAAGGAAGCATAATAGGTATTATACTTTCAAATCTATTGTAGGTAGAATATTAAACTATTACCTCAATAATTACAGATAGTACCTTAGATTCTTTTTTATATATTTTAATTATATATAAATCAGCATAATTTGTAATAATATCTTACGTTTGAATATAAAGTGTTCCCAATGTTTCATAAGCATAGTCACATTTCGGGTCAACTTTTATTGCCTGTTGGAGGAAGGTGAATGCTTCGCTGATAGAACTTTTCCATGATAATACAACCAAAGCTAAAAAATTGTGTACATTTTTACAGTTGGCATCGCATATTTTATAATGACATTCAAATATTTTAAGAACATAAAAAATGAAAAACCTCTGTGTACTAATAAAGTAGCATTTTCTGGATAAATTTCATACACTTTTTTGAATAACGAATCTGCCTCTTCATAAGCTCCTTTTTCTGTCAATGCCTTTAAATACATTAAAAATTGCTTAATATACTGAAAAAAAGGAACAATTGATTTTTACCTGTGCATATAGGGTGTAGCTTTCAGCATAGTCTGGGTATTTAATAATAAATCCTTTTAACTTGTTTAAAAATTTTTCAGTGTCCAATTCATTTGATGTGTGCTTTGCATGAAGATATTGAGCGTAACAACATTGAACATTTGATAAAATAAATTTAGGATTCAATTCTACAGCCCGTTTAAATTCTTCAACTGCTTTCTCGCTATTCATTTCTAATAAATAAATCTAAAAAAAAAAAACGTATTCTCCTCATATGTATCTATCATAAACTTATTCCTAATTTAATGTTATATTTATTACTTGAGCTCGATGGTGAAATACTTCGGAACTGTTGGGATCAATATTTTCTGCACGTTTTAAATCTTCAAAAGATTTTTCCACTTGTTCTTGTTGATGGTAAACTGATGCTCGTTTGATTAAGGAATTAATAACCAACTATTACCAAATAACATAACATTAGTATAATAATTCAAACAATGTGTGGTTATACAAATATAGGACATTATGTTACATTATTATGCAGTATTAAATATTATAATATGTTATTCATTAGTCAGGCCTTATAAAGAAATACAAAATAATTTATAGATACCTTGCATTAAGGGGTATGAATAATACTGAAAAATTCTATGAAAATTTATTTTTGTATTTCCAATAATATGGTTTATTGAGCGGTTTGAGAGTAAATACACCGATTATCAATATTGTTGAAGAGAAGTAAATCTATGTGTGTATAAAAGTAAATTTTCGATATTTTAATTACTAAACTCAATAATTCAAATTCAAAAAGTAAAATATCATGAGTTTTAGAGCTAAATATTGGACATTAAAAATAAAATATCGAAAATCAACTCCTATACATGCCTAGATAATTTTCTTCTCTTCGATTTGTATAATAAGTGTTCATACTGTAATGTTACTTAGTAAGCTATATTATTGGAAATACGAAACTAAGTTTCAGTGGTTCACTAAAATTCACATTTGTAATTGGTGTAAAATGCTGCATACTGACACGTGTGTGCACATGCGGGCGCGCTCCACTATTTATTTTCAACAGCCACCCACACTAATAATCACTTACTACCCACACATTTACACGACCGGTATGCACACAAATAGAAAATTGCCTATATTGAACTCCTTAGAAACGGTCAGTATTCATACCCCTTAAACTGTTTGGTTTTATAAGTAAAAACTTTAGTTTCATAACAACTGATACTATAAAAAATTATGTCATATCTAAGTATTTAAAAATAATTTTAAGTCTCTTATACCGTGTTTCATAGACGATCACTGTACATTTAATGATTCAATAGTGAACAAATGGTCCTCTAAATATAATACAATTATTGTCCATAATTGATTAATAATTAATAATCATGTTGTGATGTTTGACATCTTTTATATATATTTTTTTTTTTTTAGTTATAACAAAATAACCATGTTGATTTAGGTATTTATAGTTAAGAAAGGACTAATATTTTGTGGTTTCTCTATTATGTTGAAGAAGATAAGTGAAAATTATGAAAAGTATAAACTTTAGTTCACGTGAATAGAGCATACTACAGATCATGTGTTTTCTACTTTTACAAATGTACAACATTGAACATTTTCATTCAGGAGAATCAATTTTGTATTGATAGTTTTAAGTAAATTGACCTACCATCAAACATAAAGGGAAGAATATTATCTACGGCATATCTAGGCTTTTAATTGATATTTTAATTTTAAAGTGAGTTATAAAAAGATAAAATACTACAAGTTTACGATACTAACTCGCTTCAATAAAATATCAATAAAAACTTGAAAGATGACCTTCGTAATATTCCTACCTTTATAAACTTGACTATAGGTATCAGGTAAATTAATCTAATATTACAAAAGTGGTTCTATTTAACCTATATCATGACTCTTGTATTAAATTTTTACACTTTTTGGCCCAATAGATAAAACTTTATTGATATTTATAGAAAAAAAAACTAAAAAAATTTTAAAAAAAAATGTCCGTAAACAGTTCAAAAAGAGTCAAATTATTTTAAAAATTTTATCATGTATAGAAAATGCTAATATAAACATTCAGTGAAATTTTCAAGTATCTACAGTCATTCGTTTTTTAATTACAATAAAATAAGAAAATCGTCACATGAGAAATCGAGCAAATATCAAATGTTGTAAAAATATGAATTTCAAATGCTTATAAAAATTTAATTTGACTTTCTTGTAGACATTTTTTTTTTGATAAAGGTAGACAATATTATGAGGAATCTTGTATTACACACTAAAATAAAAAATAATAATAAAAAAACACACATCATTGTAAAATCAATACATTCATCGTTCCACTCAGAATCTAAAAATGATTATCTCAACAACACAAATAATATAAAATAAAATAGGTTCAAAATGATATAGTATTAACTATTATTAAAATGCTCTTGTTTTTATATGTACATAGATTTTTATGACAGAAATAGTAACTTAGGTACTTCATCTTATACAACTATATACATCAAAATAGTTTAAAAATGTTTTCATTAGTTGTAGCTCTAAATCAATGTCTGCAATAAGACTTTTTAAAAGTGAACCCTATATCTATGAAACCACGAGAGTGGTCTAAAGATAAGTGCAAGAGAGGCACAGTGTAGGAACCGCTTATATATAATATCCTGTTGTGCCATTTTGATTTCCGTTTGATTACCTGCATAGTTTGACATTTTGTATTTCCATAATAGTTTTTAAATTAATGTTCTTACAATCGATTGTTAATTTACTAACATTTCAGTGGACAATTCAGTTTTTACATAAAACATCTTCGGCTAAGACTGCCTAACAATTGTTTCGAGTTTATATGTTGTGTTATATAGTATCAATATACTATCGTGCATATGACATATATAATACATAATATTCGTTTACATAATATGTAATACTAGTGATATTATCACTAGTACATTATGTATATAAACTCCAATAGTTCCTACCTATAGTCCTATAAAATAATAATAATAATAATAAAAATAATATTTATATAATATAAAAATTTTATCATGTATGGAAAATGGAAATATAAACAACCAGTGAAAATTTCATGTATCTGCGGTTATTTGTTTTAAAGTTACACCAAAAACTAAAATCAATTTTCTCAAAAACAGATTTTGTGTAAAAATTCCCGTTTTTTCTTAATTTTTCTTTTGTTTTTTACAGCGCTTTTGAAAACTACAGGGAAAATTTTTACTTTTAACCCCCCCCCCCCCCCCAAAAGTACAAAATTGATTCACTTTCCTATCAAAAAAATACCGTTGAAGAAAATCGAAGAACTTTTACTGTCCTAAAAGGTGATAACAGACACAAAAATAAAAATTTTAAAAAAAATAAAAAGAAAACACTCATCATTGCAAAATCAATACATTCATCGTTTCATTCAGAATCTAAAATGTGGGCATTTAATTACTTAATATGTATTGACATTTTATATTCAATTATTTCAATCTAAAGATTATCTGGGTAATTTATCAATTATATTTGTAATTTTATTAACTAATTAATCTTTAAGTTACCTTAAGCTAATTTATTAATTAGACTTTATCACTGATTATTGTGGTTATTTTGTGTATCAATAAATGCTTGATTAAATTAATACTTTTAATGGGGCTATAGAAATTTGTATTTACATTTGATTGGTTTTATTGATCAATTAAGCAATTATTCGATTATAAAAATAACCAATCACCCAAGAAATCAATATATATATTATTTAATTAAATAAATATCTGATTAATCAATACGTCTTATTGACAAACTTATAATAGATAATCAATAAGGCTTGGATTAATTGCTCTAAAAATATCGAAAAATGTCCTTCCAAAAAATGCATTCATGACCTAAAACTATTAAAAACATATTCCCCGGAATTGACCCAAGATTTCTTCAGAAATCAAGGTAAATTAGTAAATCATTTTATTTAAAAACCAAGGGAGGGGGTGAATGGGCCATGTCATTTATATACCACTGATTAATATGTACATGTCTTGTTAAGAGAACGTCCAAAAATACTGTAGGCACCCCAAACCTCAGGTCTGCAAACGCCTATGACATAAGATGACATAATGTTAAGTTTAATATTAACAATGATAATAAGAAATATTTTTATGACATCGGTCAACATTTTCATAGTAGGTACCTAAATTTGATCTCATATGTTCTCCCACCCAATTTCCAAGTAAATATATCTTTTTGTGTTATGGCCATTATTTTTACTAATAATCAGTATACGCCTGTTGAAAAATTGCCATAGCGGTGCTTTTTTTAATTGGTTTGACATTGACAATATTTATGTTATAATTTTTATTTTATATATCTTTTGCTTTTTTCAGTAAATAAAACAATAGTGTTAAACAACAGTTAGATAGCCATCTCCGTCTTATTATCGAAGCCGGCCGCCATTAACACAGCAGGCATATAAATATATATGTAAAATAATTTAATAAATGTAAACATTGCCAGCTTTATAAACGAGGCGTGTAGAACCATATCGGCCCAACCAACAAAAAATCAAATTCCGTTTTTATTTGAAAATATGATACAGAATTATATTTTATACCAGAACCAAAATGGGCCCAACCCTAAAAAAAATTATTCCGCTAGATAGCAGCACAAAAGTGTTTGGGCGGCTGACCTAACACAATGTAATTTCAAAACTTTAAATGTCCGTCCTGCACAGTTACATTTATGTGGGTTAGGCCGATATGGTTCTACACGCCTCAAATATAGGTCGACTTCAACATTAGTTACAACTGTAGTATAAAGGCAGCTTAATGGTTATTGTATATTCTATGAATAAAACAGTGCAGTTTTTTTCAGGGCTAATCAAATCATTTTCCATTTGCCTGTTGGGGGTTTTTTTTTCAAATCACGGACTTGGCCTTTTCAAGCCAGCCCAACACTGTTTGCATATATACATAATACAACTATCACCAAACACACATCACTAATTACAGTTTATTTTTATACCTTGTTTGGAACTCCTGATGATTCTATGACAGTAGTGAGATGTTCAACCCCAGTTGCATAGTTACCACGTAGTATTGAAAAAGTAGCAAGCAGATTTAATGCCAAAGTTCGACGAATTAAACTATTATCAGTCTTATTCAATTCTTCTTTACAAGCATCCTCAATTTGTTCATAGTTTTTATCATTGATACATTTTAATGCCAATTCCAAACCAGTACTAAGTAAGTACAACAAAAAACAAACATTAAAAATTGTATTATTAGTTGTATCACATTTTATTACAAAGGCAATACAATATTATCATAATTCATAATTAAAAAAGAATAAAAATACCTCTGAATCCTGTTTTATTTTTAATTACTTACGCTAAATATGTAATTTATTACAAAATAATAAATAATGGTAAAGGGAGAAAAGTTAATTGACTAAGATTAATTTAAAATCAACTCACTTTACTTCCGATTTCATTAATGTTTGCGGAAATTCATCATTAAAAGGATCTTCACTGAATGACTTCAAATAATTTTCAATAAATATTTTGGTAGGCAAATTGAAGGCATTGTGTTTTGTGTACTCTTCTAAGTTCTGCTTGCCTAAATGTACATTCAAATATTAATAAAACTATTGTAATTTAAATTTAACACATTAAAATATATAACTAGTGTTTTGTATTCCAAATATTTATATTACTGACATATTATCAGAACTAATAAAAATTACAATTTCTAATTAAATAGAATAAAGATTTCACAGAGGTCGATGACTAAAAAAAAGAAGTCTAGGCAAGTAAAAAGTTCTAGATAAGAAACCAAATTTTCCACATGAAAAGGTACATAAAGAGCATTCTTTCAATATCAGTAAAACAATTTAAAATAATAACTTTTTCTCAATAGTGATAAAAAAAAAAAACAATTGTTTGAGAATTCTTATCTTGAAAATTAGATTTCTCAATTACAAGCTATTACCTGCTCAGTTCTCCCTGAGCAAAACAGGTTGGTGGTCTATGAATAGAGGCAACCCTTGAATCTGCCACTGACCACTTAAAAGCAGGTATAGCAACCTTTTAACTAAGATTATGGTCAGAAGTTGCCTAAACGAATCAGTTTTTAACAAACAATTTATATTTTATGAGCGGATGAGATTTTAAGAGTTATCTCTTATTACATAATGCTATCATATTACATCATTTATATCATATTATCATATTATATCAAAAATTGTACCTAACATTTAGTTTTTAAACCATTTTCAATGCCTTAAATTCTAAAATATACTTATATCGCAAGTATGATGCATATCTTATTATGGACTCTCGTAATGTTCCAGAAAATAAACGGCGCAAACGTTAGAAATCCATAAAGTAAATTTAACAGAAAAATAAAGGAACAGAAAATAAAATATTTTCTGGGACTTTTACATTCTGGTACTTTTAAATTCTGTATTTTTATTTTCTGTATTTAAACACTCTGTAAATTTATATCCTGGCGGTTTATTTTCTGGAATATTATATGCACCCCTTATAATCTTACCCAAACTTTTTATCACACTATCCGCAAACATTATATCTGGTTGATTTTTAAACTCGTCCAACATTACAACAGCTGTTATATCTTCTAGAGCTAGTTTAAAATTTCCCAATTCTGTAAGTGCTCTAGCTCTTCGGGATAATGCTTTTTTGTATGTCGGTACTAACGCTAAGGCTTTGTCACAGTCGGCCACACAATTCTCATTATTGTTCTAAAAATAAATCAAAGAAATAATTTAAGAAACTTCTTTGAAATAGTTATTTATTAATTATTCATTACCAATTTACTGTAGGCAGCAGCTCGGTTTTGATACAGAGTGGACAACAGTCCTTTCTCAGTCAGTGGACACATTGACAAGGCTTGTGTGTAAAATGTAATAGCTGCATCATAATTTTGTTTCGTGAACTCTGCATTTCCCTGTTTTTTAAATTCTTCAACTTGTTCAGAAGGAGTCTGCACGGATACAATCGATCAAACATTAAATTTGTGTTAATAATAATAACAAACATAATTGGCTGTACAATATTTTGTGTTGTATATTTATAACAAAAGTGTAGGTAATAAGATGAATAGACCAACCGGTTTGTGAACTTTGACTGTATTGGAATCAATTCCGTTAGACACAAGTGGCTTTCGGTCGACATTATTTCCTTCTATGTCATGTTTGGCTGTCGGTTCGTGAGGTCGCAGGTTCTTATTATTCGATTTTGAGTAAAAATAATAAGTCGCCCCCAAGCCAACCGCAAAACACGGTACGCCGACGGCCAAACTGAACTTCCAGTTGGACAGGAAACCGAACGAAGAATTTGTGGAATCGGACATTGCGTTGTTACTATGACACGACTTCCAGCGGACACCACTTGAATTATTATACTACAATGAACACATGTTTGACGAATTTCAATTTATCAAGCAGCCACTGTCGTGCACACGGTGGTTTAAATTTTAGATAACAAAAGTAGGTAAAATTATATTTATTATATAGTACAAACAATAATTATATGAACGAATAAAACAACATACAACCACTGCTATAATCGAGTAGTGGTGCCGCCGCGACAATAACCATTAAAATAAATTTAATTGCGACTAGCGAAAGCGACAAATTATTTAAGAGCCGAAGGCCCGAAGACGAAAATGTGCTTAAAGCCTGTGGGCCGTGGCAAGAGGCAAATAGCACCACAGCAATGCGCTCTTATCAACGGCGCGGAGCAATGATGTAATGATGATAATGGAAACCTCACGTTCGATATTATTAATTATACGGCATGGTTGGATCTCGTTGGACGTGGATTTAGCGGAGATTGTATAAACGAGACGGTTCAATTTTGGCGCCAAACATCTGCCGTTCGAACATAATGGAAATTGAAAACTTGTTTTAAACAGACATACCAACACCATAAACTTACAAAAAAAAACACACCTAACTTAGGGTTCCCAACGGAAACGATCTGTAAAATGTTCAAGGGGAAAAATTTGATACGTATTAATTACGTACCGATTCGTGTCAGAGGGGTCCAGGGGTCTTTAGGTACTATCCTTACTCTTTAGTCCTTACTCATGTACGAATACAGAATAATCGATACTATCGATGGCTCATCGCACTAGTGTTTACTATTATTCGTTCGATTTTGCATCGACACACGTACCTTTCGAAATATTTGAATTTCTCCCTTGAAAATGTAAAAGGTATAAATTGTAATTAGGTGTTAATTTAAAATTTTTCTATCCAACAACCTTCATATGTTTACATGTTTATTATAACCTATTAGATATGTAAGCCTTGTCATTTAAAACAAATATATTATTAAAATATATACCTATATAACCTAACCTATATTCATTCATACGTTAAGGAGGCTGCAGCAGATGAAAAAAAAGTGACTTTTACCCCCTGAAAATACTTTAGAAACCGGTATACATAACCGAAACCAAAATCGAAATTTCTGAATACCGGTATTGCTAAGTTGAAACCGAAACTGAAACCGAAATTTCTTACTACCGGAATTGTTAAGTTGAAACCTAAATCGTAAAATTTCAAAACCGGTATACAAAATCGAAACCGAAATCGAAATTTCCTAATACCGGTATTGAAAAATTGAAACCGAAATCGAAAAAATTAAAAATCGGTATACAAAATCGAAACCGAAACCGAAATTATTTCAATCGGTTTTAAGCCCTGAGTTTTATTTTTAACTGTTGTAGATATAGTTTTTTTAATTTTAAAAACATAAATTGATTAAATTGTTTTTAGTGTCTTACCAATAAACGATGTGATTGCAAACTTTTTCCCTGATCCGCTATGAGCTACACCTTCTGAATAATAAAATAGCAAAAGAAGCCGGATTT
>NC_042494.1:82360989-82362720 GCF_005508785.2 Acyrthosiphon pisum
TTAGCGGCCTTCTGCGATTGCGATATCGATATCTTACAAATTATAATTCCCAATGTATTTTTACATTCTTAAACCTTAGTGCATTTTCGAATACTTCGATACCGTTTTTCATAACAATTGCCCGTATTGAAATGTTTGCGCAGTCAGTCTGTACTCTGTAGTGATTACACTGAACGCGGAACAACTGTTGTGTTGTGCTTTCGATTTGTATTAGCGTCTTATAATTTATTTATTACCGCACATAAAATGAGTAAAGAATCAAAGAATAACATTTTGAAATACTTCAGCTCTACTATCTCAACATCTTCGCAAGCTATTAAAAAACTAAAACTTGACGACAACGTTATTCAAAATAATGAAATTTCCTTACCGTCGACATCATCCCAAATTTCGGCTTCTGATTTATTGGATAATACAAACAATTTAGTTTCTACTTTTGAAGCATGAAAAGATATTTCTTATTACATAGGAAAACAGGTAAGATTTACTATTATTTATATTTAATAAAGATTTTAGATTTATATGAAAGGTTTTACACTTCTGATGCGAATTTTTATTTTTTATATATTTTGTACATTCATCATTAATACTAATTAACAATATATATATTTATTAAAATATCCAAATAATATTAATTTTCAGTGGTCAGCTGAAGAAAAAATAGATATTTAAAAAAATATATGAGTACCTGATCCACTAAATATGGTAGGTACACTAAATATTCAACTTTAACATCTTCTGAACTCAAGAACAAAAATGCTATTGAAGTATACTTCCAAACCTGTCAAGATGTTTATCTAATAATATCTAAGCTTCTTAAAATATTCATTACACTTCCAGTATCTACTGCCACGGGAGAACGATCGTTTTTAACACTCCGTCGTTTGAAAACTTATTTGAGAAATTCTTCTGGACAAATACGTTTAAATGGTTTAGCCTTACTTAATATTCATCGTGATATTAACGTGGATATTAATGATGTTCTAGATGAACTTGCTAAAAAATTGAAACGAAAATTGAATATAAATTTATAGTTTTAAAAAAAATATATAATTTACATATTTCAACTTTTTATAATCAGCGTAGTAAAATAGTTATACATTTATAAAATATTTAATGTATGATAATTAATTATAATAAAAACATACAATTTTATACAATTTTATATGTTACACTTTTATTAACCCCCCCCCCCCCCAAAAAAAAAAAAAAAAAATTCTGGATACGCCACTGGTGAATTTAGCACTTTTTCGCCCCTAGGTTTAATCACTCTGGCACCCCCCCCCCCCCCCATATCAATCTACTAAGAAACCAACAATATTTGGTCTAAACCCTTCTCTTCAAATTGTATTCACTTTTTTTTATCAAAAAAAAATATATAATATTAAATCTTTAAAATATACAACTTCTAAAAATAAAATATTTCATGTTTAATATTTTACTTCAGATACCAGTACAAATAAACAATGCTTGTACAGCCATATAACGGAAATATAAATAGCCAAATATGAAATAGGTAGTAAACATTAAACACAGAAACATAGGTATCATATTATTATATAATATTTAAAAAAAAACTTGGTACAAAAACAAAATAAACCGATTTAAAATATAAACTTAACCTTTATTTACCTGTATATTATTACTTTTATGAAAATTAATAAATTGAAATGATTTTAATTTATGATAAAATAATTAAAACTAATACCGTATTAATATGATATTATAAAC
>NC_042494.1:82364292-82366870 GCF_005508785.2 Acyrthosiphon pisum
TCGGGCCGGTCAAAACCTTTGCCCCCTCTATTAAAAACTGAAATGACGCCACTGCATTCAAATGAATTAAAATTTTAAACGTGATAAATAAAAGGTTTATTTTATTGGTCTTGGACATAATAATATTATCAATAGTCATTAAAACACACGGTCGTAGGCAGACGCGGGCCGTAGATCGTGTTGCGGGTAGTGGTATAATGACAATTGTTACTGAGAACAAGTATTACTTATATCTTTTCAAAAAATAACAAAAAAGTAAATACCTAACTGTTATATTTTCTGAAATTACCTATACTCGGATAGTCGAATGTTCCCAATCAGTACATACTAATAAGTAATAAGTTATTATTATTAACTAGTAACTATTTTATTACACATGAAATATTTTAAAATTGAAATAATAATTGTAATATTTTTACTATAGGTACGCATCATACATTAATATATTATTATAACTTTTTAAAATTATTTTTATTCGTGCCTATATTACAAATATGAAAAAAAAAATATCAAAATAAATAAACCTAATAAGTCAATAATAACACTTATTTCTAAAAAAAAGCCGCCCTAGGCTATAGCCTTTTTGCCTGCCACTCAATATAATAAAACCGGCCAACTGCCAAGTACGAGTCGGACTCGCGCACGAAGGGTTCCGTACCATCATCAGCTATAAACATGTTGGAAAATGGCAACACTGCTTATATTATATATTCTAGGAGTTTTAGTATTTGTTGTTAAAGTGGCAACAGCAATGCATAATCTGTGAAAATTTCAACTTTCTAACTTTCATGGTTCATGAGATATAGCCTAGTGACAGACTGCAGACGGACAGCGGAGCCTTAGTATTAGGGTCCCGTTTTACCGTACGCATAGGCGCAAATTGAACAAATAGCCCCTCCAAATTTAGCTGCAGTCCCCCAAAAAACATAGGACATACAATTTTAAAATGCTTTATTGCAATGGTCTGCTTGCCTTTAATATATTCAGCCCCCTCAAAAGTTGAGATTGCGTCTATGCTTCACTCCCAGTGGAGCGAGACCTAGTTGGAAACCCAATATCGCAATCGGAGGACAGCACGGGAAAATTGTGATCGCGTAGATCTACACAAATTGTTTTGCACATTGCTATGAATCGAACCGATGACTGTGTAAGTCGAAGTCAACTGTGTGACCACTGCGCCTCTCCGGCCCCAATTTTACTTTAAAGTGGATTTTTTTTCATTTTTTCTTTGTATATACCCGGCTGCTGAATAACTTGTTAAACAATAAAGGTTTTCTGGACCCCCATCCTAAAATAATCTCGGCCCCTTAGATAGAATCTACTAATTGGTGACCCCTGACCTTGAACAAGAATATAAATACTCTTACTTCACTAAACGATTTCAGCCGCTATTTGGCATGTAAGCACATGAATAATAATAAGCTGTTGGTTGTCGATCATTCGATAAAAAGAAATCTTTACACTGGTTAGAAAAAATAAAAAACGAAAGTATACTTGCAGTACAATATAGTCATGATTTTCACAAGTCGCATAAATGAATTTTCCACAAGCGTGTTGACGCGTTCGTTAATAATAACAAATAAAAATCAATTAAATAGGTAACAATGTTACAAAAACGTTTATTTGTGTAAATCATAATTAAATAATGTTCTTGCAGTGGGAATAAAAATCTTATATTTTATTTTATTTTTATAATTAATATATGCCAAACGGCGTTTTACATGGTATTATGTCAATTGTTCGAAAGTCATGTGTTAGAAAATCAAGTGTTATAAATTTAAGTCTCATAAGAATCATGTGTTATAATATAATATTTATTTTCCATACCTATAGGCTATAATAATATTAGATATTATATTACATTAGATAATTATATATATATATATATATTATATTATATATTACATATATATTAGTTATTACCTTTACCTATAAAGACAAATAATGTTCCTTATCATTTAATTGTTTCAGCTAAATGCATTAAATACATGTAATCTTTATTTGTTATCGAGGTGGCGTGGGGATAGAGGCGTGCTGAATAGTAATTTTTGAGGCAATTGCCTCAGGGAAAATTCGGGTGGATGGGTGGGTGGGTGTGTTAGTATAGATGTGAAACTTATACCTAAAAAAACTTGATAATATTTATTATTTTGAATAGTAAAAAAAAATAGTGAAAAAACTTTTGGTGGTGGGGAGGGGGATCAAATTGTATAGTTTGCCTCAGGTCTGCTTGTCAGTTCGGCACGCCACAGTCCCCACGGTGGGGACTGGGGATGCACAATTATACCGTGCACAAGAGGCAGTTAAGAATATAGTTTGTCATTAGTAACTCAGTCTACCAAAACGAATAGTCACTCAGTCTACAAAAAGTAATTTTTTTAAGTTTTTGTATAATTTGGTGAAAATGGAATTAAGTTTGACCGTCACTCCTTCCATTCATGAAAAGCGTGATACATTGGATATAAATGGTTATTATTATACATACAGTGCTCGACTTGGCAAAATTAAAGTAGGGGGACTGTTACTTTAAAAAAATGAGCGTCCCCATATCACTTATTAAATGTTACTGAGACATGGG
>NC_042494.1:82367801-82369225 GCF_005508785.2 Acyrthosiphon pisum
ACCTAGATTGCAGATAACATATTAGGCACAACAAAACACACGTCTGAGGAAACGTTTCGTCCTCTTCCCAAATCGTCTTTTTTAGTTTAGGCCGTTCAGCCGCGGCCCCTTGTTCCGGTTCGGTATCAACAGACCACCGGTCTTCGGGTACGTCCTGTTGCAAACTCTGTACTGCTGTTTGCTCGTCAGCATCCAACTGGGACGAGTCGATATTAGAATCTTGCGACCAACAAAACCGAACATAAATGTTCGGCATCGAACACGTGCGTCTCGGCGGATCCTGCACGAAACTACCACAGCTTGCAGATTGCTGCGGAGGCGAGACTTGCCTTGTGTCGTCCGCACAAAACCGTAAATATGGGTTGGGCAACGAACACGTGCGTCTCAAAGGATCCGCGAATCCGCCACGGCCTAACTGCTGCGGCGACGTGACGGGCAGCCAAATCTGCTGCAGCGGGGACGCGACGGACGGGGAAGATGTCGACGCTGAACAGTCTGGCGTTGAAAATTCCGACGGTGAACAGTCTGGCGGTGAAAATTCTGACTGTGAAGAATCGGACGTAATGACTTTAACGTTAGCTGAATCACTCGCAGACGGCAACTCCATTCCAGCATCACCCGAAGACGCGGTTTGTAACGTCGGGTCGGCAAACTGATCGCATGTTTCCGACGCCATGTCCAAAGTGTTTTCGACTAATTCAGCGGATGGGGTAATAATATAGTACCTCGACTTCAGACGTCTCAATGTTGGCTTCCGTGGTATTTGACATAATCCTGAAGATACTTAATTAATATAACAACAAAAAAAGGGTGTTATAACAGTTATTAAATATTACGATGAATATACGCGTAGGTACGCAGAGCAGTTCGTTGCAACGATTCGGGCAATATAAAATAATATCATATAACTATGACATAAAAAATATTTATTCCAAACGGTATAGTTGTCCATAGCCATAATATTTTTAAATCTTTCGTCTCGAGAATAATATACATATTATAGTTCATTAATTATTATCATTAAAATCAAATTTAAAAATTTAAATTATGCCGATAAATTAAGCAAGTTAAAAATAAGCTTGAGTGTCCTTATAAATTACCGGTTTCTAAACGCGTATTTAAAATACAGCCCAATAAGCTATATAATTCCATATTATATTATGTTAAATTTAAATAAAATTTGGTAACCTTTGTGTTTTGGTACTTATTTGTTTAATATTGGCTAGAATGAATATATTATAACCTTTGTAAATATCTATATGTAGTTATATAGGTATATAGGTACAACCAATCGTAACTGTGGACAAAAAATATACTCGTAATACCGCAATAATCGTATAATTATTTACTGGTAACTAACGGACGGCCACACAATCCCTTGTTTTTATTATGACATTACGGGGAAACAAAATAAAAAAGAAAGC
>NC_042494.1:82369987-82380957 GCF_005508785.2 Acyrthosiphon pisum
TTACCGGTTTCTAAACGCGTAATTAAAATACAGCCCAATAAGCTATGTAATTCCATATTACATTATGTTAAATTTAAATAAAATTTGGTAACCTTTGTGTTTTGGTACTTATTTGTTTAATATTGGCTAGAATGAATATACTATAGCCGTTGTAAATAGCTATATGTGATGTGCAATACTGTTATGTGCAAACAATCGTAACTGTGGACAAAAAATATACTCGTATACCGCAACAATTTTAACTATTTACCGGTAACCAACGGACCACTCGTTTTTATTATGACATTACGGGAAAACAAAATAAAAGAGAAAGCAAAACATATAATATGTTTATTGGATATGTGCGAGGGAGTGGCGCGGGCTAGCTAGTGTATATATAGAACCCATCGGATTCGGGGGTCCTGCGATCGTTCTCACAAACATAATAATATTGTTATTCCGTTGGCAGCCGGCTTTTGCCCAACCCGTCGTCGTAGTGCGATATACATAATATGTGCATATTATACTATACAGTATACAGTATACACCGCCGGTTGTCGTTTGCGTATCACTATTGTTATTTTTGACCTTTTTTGTAAGACAGTTGCGCATCGTTCGATTTTTGGGTTATACATCGTTTGCGCATCGATCGTTTAAAAGGTCGTACATAATTTGCGCATTAATATTATTTAACAATAGAACTGAAAAAAAGGTGTATACCCAAAAGCATATAGCTTCTCTCAAACTATTTGTATTATAATTATAACTATGACTGTAATATTCTTAATTGAACTGAACAAAATTGAGTTGAATTAATTTTTACTCAAACTACCTATATGTTATATTATATATATTTTTTACTATAACAATGCCCATGCAATGTACCTAATTAAACTGAATATTAAATTTTTAACTACAAAATAATTTTCTAATTGTTGAGCTTTTTATAAATTTGGTCAACACTTAACTTTAAATGCTTATTGAACAAAAACTTGTGCCTATGAATATTAAATTATTCATTATTATCTATATAATATTATATGTGTGTACAATTATTTTTATACCCTTCTATTGTTTAGAATTTTGATGCGCATATGATGTACGATAATTTGGTACAGGTAAACAGACGATGCGCAAACGATATACGGCCGTGTACACACACACACACACACACACACACCCTGTCCGCCGATTAGCACGCAGGCAAAAGGCAAGTGCAGGTGAGGGAAATGGGTACCTATTATTATTTCATCGTCGTCGTCATCGTCGTTGTTGTTGTTGTGATACCCGCTGACACGAAAGCTGAGGCACCCCCATTGACTGCAGATGGACCCCCTGACGATGATCGACTAGGTTGAATCCATAAAAAAAAACTGAAATGAATAAACCATTTCCGCGCAATGCTCGCTCGTAAGTAGGTACGATATTCCAAAAATAAAAGAAAGAAAATATCTCGTTCGGATCGACAACGAAATAATAAATGAGCGGGTCACACTGCAGCCCATTATTATTATTATACGTACCTATACAATACACGTCTATATTATTATTATTATTATATTGTATTTATTTTATTTGCAATCCGTTTACGGCTATATTCTTTACTCTATGGTTTACGGTATACCCATCGTGGTATACTATACGCTTGGCGTAACGGCGACGACAATAATCCATCAACGTGGTATGTATCATTAGAATTGTAATAACTTAAAAATAAGAAGAAATATAAATACGACTCCTGTCGATAAATATATTTAATTCAGATGTTAAAATATTAAAATTAAGCTATTACCTTCCTCCAGATGTTCGGAGGGCTCTCGAGATCGTGTATTCGAGAATTAGATCAAATACACCGTACAATATAACTTATGTAAAAAGCACATATAAATTAATACTGCGACCAATGTAAAATATTTTATTAAATGCCTTACCTGATTAGCAATTGTTCGTGAATTATGTTGAAAGAGTTTTTATATTTTAGGTGACACAAGGTAATACTTCAAATATACAAATCGAAATAAAAACGCACTGATTTTGACTTAACATAAGAAGTCCAGTTGTCGCTCGTGGAAATCGATGTTGATATTTTGAGAGGTTGTTACTCGGTGGCTGGTGCTCATGCACTGGTTTAAGGGACGATACGAATATGTCTACCAGAGAGTGGTAGGCGGTTTTTATCAAAGGTTTTTTTGTACTTCGCGGACCTAGATTTCTCTTCGGCGGCAAGGACTTTTTTTTATCATTAATTTTCTCTGGTGACATATTATATAAGAATTCTGCACGCCCTGCACACCACGGAGTGCCAGTACGTGCCGATTTCTTAATTTATTCGTGATCGCATAATAGGGATCGTACCTATTTGTCGATGACAATGATTTTATTGGGGATGTTCGATTTCTACAAGCGACAGTCTGGCCGTTATTTATTACTGTGTAAGATTTTAGTTTATAATTATAATGGTGTGTGAGCATATCATTACAGAATCATGACACCTTCTCTTTATTTTACGATCGTGTTTATAAACACTCTGTATAATAATATATTTGGATGCATGTGGTGCAGCAGTGTGTACAATAATATAATATTATTTGCGTGCGTTGTAGCCTATCAATAACTATTGCATAATATTATAAAATTACGCTCTTGGTATAATAATTTGTGCCCTAACTTCTGTGTACGTTTATATTATCTAAGAGCTGCTACTAAATGTGGTTTCTCTCCCCACTCGTGTGTCTTTAAGTATATTATATTTGTTTCTGTTTGTCTAATTCATCTAATTTATCTATCATACTACTATTATTATTTATTACAAGTATGTATATATATAAGATTTTAGGGCTAAGCCCCCTCAAACTTAGTCGTAGCCCCTCCAAAAAACATAGGACATACAATTTTAAAATGCTATATTGCAATGGTCTGATTGCCTTTAATATATTCAGCCCCCCCCCCCCCCCCCGAGTCAAAAGTTGAAATTGCGCCTATGATATAGGTACTTCATATACCTACACTTATTAGGCATATTAAATAATATTATTGTATATTATATATAACTATATATTGTATACTGCATAGCATATTTTATTTGGCATTTAATATACAATGGTTTTTTATTATATGCTTAAAAATTAAAACATATATTCATGTAGGTAATAGGTTAACATGAATATGCTTGTCTACACTCCATACTCTTTGAACACGTTGGCAGCGATCACTATCTTCTGGATCTCGGACGTTCCCTCGTAAATTTCCGTTATCCTGGCATCGCGGTAATACCTCTCGGCCGGCATGTCTGACACGTAACCCATACCGCCCAACACCTGTATGCACTGGTGCGCGTTGTACGTGGCCGCCTCAGACGCCGCTAACTTGGCCATGGCGGCTTCCTGAAAAGCGCAATATATTTTTGTTCCTATTCATAACCGAAACTGAATATTATATTACTTTCGAGTGCGACGCGTTCGAGTCTTTTAGATGAGCCGCACGCCACGTCAAAAGCCTGGCGCTCTCCACTCTCAACGCCATATCAGCGATTTTGTTCTGATGAAAAAAAATAATACATATAGGTATGCCATATGCACCTACGCGTATTTTAACGTCTTTCCGCGTCTTGACCACAGAGAACATACAGTCCTGTATATTATATACGTTACACACATACCTGTATCAATTGTAATTTGGCAATCGGCACTCCGAACGAGTTTCTTTTGGAAGCGTAATCGACAGCTAGCTCCAAGGACGCTTGGGCGATACCACAAGCTTGGGCGGCGACTCCTATGCGGCCTGCGTCTGAAACCGATCAAAACTATAAGAAATGATCGCATACTCATATCAATACAGCTATAAATAATTATAATTATTATAATTATTATTACTACCGCATATTATTTTCAAAGCTTATATTTCACAACGACGAACGACCCAAGTTATATAAGGTACCTAGGTATTTTGATCTGTAATACTAACCTAAAGTTATCATCGCATAATTGAAACCCTTTCCCAGTTCGCCTAAGACATTTTCTTCGGGTACGGGGCAGTCTTCGAATACCAAGCCACACGTCGACGATCCTCGTATGCCCAATTTGTCTTCTTTTTTCCCCACGAAAAACCCTACAACAATGTATAAATAAATATAGGGTTCCTATAGATTATTACACAGAGGGTCATAATATATGGCGCATATAGACAGATAATAAATTTACGAAAAATAACTATAGTCTATACAAACTAATTTGAATAGCTAAATCAGTAATCAATACCTAATAATCTACACTGTACATACAGTATACGGCCGCACTGACCGTCACTTTTTTGCTTCTGTGTTACTGTATACATTTCAGAGATACGTTACAGATATATAACATAATATAAAATACTATTACCTACTACAATAAGTCAATAACTTATATGTAACTCCTCGACACAGTAGCGTAACTAGGAATTTTTAATGGGGGGGGGGGGGGATATACAATTTTTAATGGACATTCAGTATACACATATTATTATATACATGTTGTATTGTGTACCTACAACATTTGGTTTCATTTTAGGGGAGGCATATGAGGGCCCTCTGTAGACACGCCACTGCCTCAACACATACATAATATATTATTATATTGTTATTATCATTTAATTACCTGGAAAAGTTTTTTTCAACAAAAAGCAACTAATCCCTTTGTGTTTTTTTGATTTATCAGTGGATGCGAATAGGACTAATCCTTTGGATTCGAAACCATTCGTAGTCCAGGATTTCGTTCCATTGATTATATAGTTAGAACCCTTTTTCGTAGCTTTTGTCGACACAGCACTAGCATCACTTCCTAGTCCTTTAATATTTTAATGAAATATTGTTTTGTATATAATATATGTATTTAATTTTTCTTTGTGGAAATAATCTATTATAGTAATGCGTACCTGGCTCGCTCAAAGAAAATGAACCTATTTGTTTCCCATCCGTAAATGGTCGTAGGAATTCTTCTTTCTGTTTATCGTTACCGAAATTGTTTATAGCGTTGACGTAAATATTTTGCACGGCCATTATAGTACCAGCCGAAGCGCAGCATCTGGAAATAGGTACAAATCGAAAACGACAGATTCAATCGGTTTGCCGGTATTACCATCATGTAAATGTTAATTTAATACGTATGTTTTATTATTTTTCAGTTGTCATTAAAGTTTTGTTTTTACCTAGAAATCTGTTCCGTGGCAATAGCATAAGATAAATAATCAAGACCCGTCCCTCCAACATTTTCGGGAATACAAACAGCCATAAGGCCTAATTCGCCCATTTCTTCGATCTATATTAAGAACGCAAACATTTCTTGTCCAATAAATCATTACAAATAAAACACTTATTTTTTTTTTTACATAATATTTCTATGATTTTAAATTATAAATTATTATTATTATTATTATAATATGCTGCTGCAAGTCAGATAATTAAACCAAAATAAAATAATGTACCTATACCTATTATATTATGTTTGTTAGTTTAAAAAAAAAACAAAAATCTAATTCAGCTTATAGTTTTATTCCAATAATAATATTATATTTTATATTTAATTTTTAATTCCAATAGTAACCTGTTTTTTAGGGAACAATTTTTCACGATCAGTTTTTGCAGCTATAGGTTTAAGTTCTCCTTCAGCAAAATCCCTGCATGTTTTGTATAACAATTGATGTGTTTCTGACAGTGACGCCAATGATGCTATCCCTTTTCCTTCCTGGTTTTTGAAAATCCATTTCAGTATGGTATTAGGGCACAATTTATTACTTATTCCTAAAAAAAACACAACTTATTAAAATATAGAATAAAAGTCATAACTCATAATGTAATAAAGCAACTATACTGAACAATATATTATTTAATATTATGTAAACAATAATAAATTACCGTAACATATTACAATGAAACCTGTATTCACTCTTAACGGACACCAGTGTACTATAAAGGTGTGTATATATAGCCATATAGGTAGTAAAGTATTTGATAAAGGTGATAGCTCAAATAGCTGGTATTAAAAAAAATTATCAATTATTTGTTATCTTAACAAATTTCAAACAATACTCAAGTAAATTATAGACGGGTCATGTGTATTATTCGGGATGCTTAATTCGTATTAAAATTTAAATATAAATATTAATAATTAATATAGATAATATTGAATTATAATTTTAAAATGTTTATTCAAGGTTAGATATAGGTAGTACAATTATTGTTTACCATATTAAATATAATATAGATACCTACATTTATAAATAATAAATAATATTTAGTGTTTTTATAAGCACTTACATTTTAAAAATGTCATATAATTCATATCAACAAAATAATATAATAAACCGAGACATGCCATAGAGAATATGAAAAGTACTTACAATCCGAGAGGTTGAGTTAGATTATATAGAGACTTATCAATACGGTGATAATTATATTATAAAATTAAATAGATACCTTATATAATATTATCATTTTTAAATTAATTTTCAGATATGCCTACCCACTATAAATTAATAACAATAAATATTCTACTATTGTCATACATTTTGGCACGTTTAAAGACTTGACCAAAATGCTAAATCCTAATAAATATAATCAGTCAGCGTTTGAAGTTTCTTTTTGGTTATTGGTTAGGTAATTGTTTATGAATCATAAATATTCATAAGAACGTATACATACACTTTGGTCAATGGTCGAGTATAATTCCACATAGCTCAGATTTTTTTAAAAAAGTTACTAAAGTTACAAAATGAAATAACAGCTAGTGTTTTGTTTGAATATTTATAAATGTATAGGCGTAATGAAATATATTGATTGAACATAATTTGTTAATATATAGGTATACTTATTTAAAATTTTTATTAAGCGACCCTATCGAACCAACTTATATACAATTTATAGCAATGATTCAACTTTCAACTTGTAGCGTGCAGTGCTAAGTGTTCTGAAATCGTACACACAGACACAGAAGAGAAGAAGAAAAAAATTTAGTTTAAATACCTAATAGATTTATCTGCGACCGATATGATGACAATATGACTTAAATAATAATATTATGGTCCATCGGCCATGTATATAATATATATATATATATATATTAGTATATTACTAGCTGATCCCGTGCACTTTGTTACCCGTTAAATGTACAAACCGCGGTATATGACTCAAATGCGTTAATTGTTCAATGCGTCATTTAACATTCGGTGTATGATGTTCTAGATTTATCTTAACTTTTCTGTTGCCCGGAATTAAAATTCTGATTCGCAGCAGTATATTATCAGGTAAGCAATCTACCTGCGGTAGATCGCGGACCCCGTGGTGTTTGTACGTAAGTGTATGATTTAACTCTAAAGTATCAAAGTTATACCAAGTTTGTCGTTTTTACTGAATTCCACCTACAGTGGATTAATATAATCAATTAGTACAAAATCCTAACCTAACCTAACCGTACTGAAATCCGATGAATAAAAAAAACCAAATTTAACCCTTTTTAAATTAGTCTATCTTTTTCCCAGAGGTATAATGTATACACAAACATTCATTTATATATAATATATATATTGACAAAACTAATAATACAAATCAACAAACATGCCCGATTAACCAATAGCAACCAATATATAATACATTATTATTTTTATTTTTTTCTGGAAAACTCTTATCACTTAGGGTTATGAAAAATAGATAGTAGCCGATTCTCAGATCTACTGAATAGGTATGCATATAAAATTTCATAAAAATCTGTCAAGCCGTTTCGGAGGAGTGTGGTAACTAACATAGTGACACGAGAATTTTATATATTAGATATATTATATATATATTTATATGTATTATGTGTGTGTCAGATGGGACTATCATTGCTTTTTTATTTCATAAAAATAAATACAATTAGATGAATAAAATTAGATACAACCACGACATGGACTTTACATATTATAATATCGTATAAATATTGTACTCATTACTGCACTTGTGAGTTGTGGTTTCGCACGTCACCTAGTTACCTTAAAATTTCGTTTTTTCGATAGCACGCGATACCGGCGAGTCGTTTGTCGTGTATGATACAAAGTTTATCGCTCAATCCATTTGATAGCCTTAAATCAGTCGGTCGTACATTACAAGTTTTAGCAATGGACAACAACCAAAATGGAGACGTCGAAGACAATGGAAGCGACCTTCTTGCCGAAGAGTTGGCCAAACTCCAACGACAGTACATGCTCATGGAGAGCAACAAAAAAGCGTATACCGAAGAAATGGGCAGTCATTTAGCCAAACAGAAGTAAGTCTAATAAATACCATGAATCAAAAATAGGTATACTTTATACTTATATAATAATATGTAATATTATGTATTATTTTACTGTTATAATATGTATAATCCAGACATTATTATATGTATTAGAATTATTTAATGATTTAAATAGTTATAATAGGTTTTATGAACATTTTTAAAAAAGCCTACGTTAATTTAGGTATAAGGTATTGGGTACACAATTATTTAATGTTAAATATTATTAATAAAACAAATGTAATTTTTAAGATTTACTCACATCCATAAGTCCTAACGCAATAGGTAATACATAATATATTGTATACGAGTATTATGTTTTACTAAATAATATACTAAAAAATTACTAAACTTTACACACTGCTTGTAAGATTATAGCCTATATAGGTCTATATTTATATTTTATACGTTATAGGTACGTATACACTATGAACTGTATGTTAAATGTTTCAGAAAAATCATCTGCAGTTTGGAACAAGAAAAGGTAAATCTGGTGGAGCACGTGAATATGACTAAAAACAAACAAAAGGAAACCAATGACTTGCGTTTAAAAGAATGTTTGGTCGAAAAATGGAACGAATACCTGTGCGTCAACGATGAGCTGACAGACCAAAAAAAGTGCCACGACGACATCGAAAAGGAAATATTAAAAATTCAAAACGAACTCGACCTAATATTTAGACAGAGAGAACCCTCGGCGGGCAAATCAAAAAACAAAGTCGAATGCGATCTACAAAGACACGAAGAACTACTAGAGAACAAATTGCACGTGGTAATTATATAATATTACAATATATTGTAGGTACACGAAACGTTATCGATTGTGTGGGAAAACAAATTTCAGAAAACCGTCAAGTTCAATAAGGTTTTGACGGAGAACGCCCGTTTGAGAAACGAAATCGACAATTTGCTCGTGCAAAGGTCGCAGTTCAATGAAGCGTACAAGGCTCTGACGGCACGTTTGGACGACAGCAAACAGATAATGATGGACCTAATAGAAATGGCCACGACGGCGTATGAACAGAGGTAATATATCATAAGGGTGGGTGTAAGTTGTTCGATCAAAACTCTCTTCTGAACTCTGCGCTGAAATGAAGAAGACAATATATTATTATCTTGTGGTATAATATTATAATATATAGTTAGATAATAGATACAGTATTTTACACTAATATTATAATATAATAATATGTCGTTGCATGTTTTTTAGAGAAGATGCTCAAAACCGGTTGATCAATATGAGTGACGAAGACAAACAACAGATCGCTCTGCACAAAGCCGAAGTCAAAGAGTTGCAGAGGCAATACGACCGTGATTTAAAACTTCAAGATTTTTTGTCTATCAAAGGTATACTTACGCGCGTATACGTTTTAATAAACAACATTAAATGCACACATCAGTAGAGGATATGATTCGTTTACTCTGGGGCGAATATCCTTTAGCTTCAAAAATTCTACTTTTCACTATTTACCCACTTAAGTCTATATTATATAGAGGGAAAAACATTTATCCAATAGAAAAATATTTAGGCCGTGATAATAATTTATAGAACTTCTATACAGATTTCTGAAATAAATTATTATTTATAGGTAATTTATGATGTCTAGGGGAATGGCCTTTATGGCCACCTCCTAAACGCCACGCCTGGCACACCTAAATACCTATATTATATATAGGTAAACTATAAACTAGTGCTGAGAGTTATCAAACAGAATGTTCGTAAATTGTTAAACTCAATCGGGACTCTGCAGATTTTTTATGTAGATATACGCACCCACCAAATTGTTGGAATTTTTATTTTCATTTACCAGATAATTAAAACAGTTTATATTTTCTTAAATATTTTAATCGTGAATATAGTCAGTTAGAATAAGTAATATAATATAGACATTCACGAGGTTGGTTGGTAAAATAATAAAAATCTGATGTCCGAACATCCGAATGGGTACCGGTACCTAGTACCTATACGGCTATATACTACCTATACATTTTCAGTCTTTCAATGAAGCGCGTGTGTGTGTATCATGTGTGCTAGTGGCGTATATACGAATTATATTCAATATGGGCCAATTTATCGTTATCACTAGACAAGCATAGCACATTAGCACGACTAACATAGCCATAATTATACATTTTTTAGGAAGCTGGTGAGAGTGGTTATAATTATGACATTATATACAGTACAAATAAAAATTGCGCAATTCAATTTCATAATTACTATGTAAAATTAATTTTTTGGTTCTTTTTAAAAAATATGGACAGTGTCATTTATATATTATTTTACTGTTATCTTACTATAAATTTAACATCAAAGTCAAAGCAAGAAATGACTAAATAACATTTTCTTGTTGATTCCTCAAAAACTATTTTAATCAACCGGCTAACTTAATCATGATGAAAAACTGTAAACAGTGTAAATATACATGCAATGCTTTAATTGAACCTGCAATTTCACTATGGGCCTCCCCCCTATATACGCCACTGATGTCTTTAAAACATCATGAAATATATCGTGATTAATAATACACTTTTTTTTAATTTTTCAAAAGTTATTTTTAGGACTTAGAAATGAAAATTTCAAAAATCGGGCTTCTTACGGAACCAGATAAAAATATCCTCTACAATTTTGTTCATAGGTGTTTTAGATTCTGAGTGGAACGATGAATGTATTGATTTTACATGATGTGTGTTTTTTTATTTTTTTTG
>NC_042494.1:82381345-82383555 GCF_005508785.2 Acyrthosiphon pisum
GATAACTATTTTAGTTATTTTGTTGTGATTGTATAATATTATTCGTGGGTACTTGAAACTTCTAAAGTATACTATTATATATCTATGATAGTACCACGGTTTTTTGTTGATGTATAACGCGTTATAAGTACCTAATAAATATTATGATATGATTAATTTGGAATTTATTATAGGTACCTAATATAATATTATGTCTTACCTATACCTAGACTAACATACCGTCTCCGCTCAGAATCGTTTTTCTTATACAATGATATTATATCATTGAATTCAAATTTAATACCATCCATTATACAGTGACCCACTTCTAACCTACTGTACAGCAGAGCGACATCCACTTACCCACCTTTTTTTAATTTAATTTTTATAAAAAATATTTAAAAAATCAATTAAAATCCTTTTTTTGAAAAATATATGCTATTTTTTAATGTGGCACACAACTACTTATATGCTATTATTGATATTTAACCATAAGGCATGATACAATCAAGTTACTAATTTTGTAACAAGTAGGTATAGAAATAGTTTTAATTCAAAATATGTTGTAAACAGTAATTTATTGGAGTTGGGATACATTTACCACTTTACATTATTTGAGCGTTGAATCTAATATTCAATTGGACGATTTCCATTTAATCTAATTGTTATAATCTCAAGTCGCCTACGATCAGCTTGAATTTGCATACCTACAATAATAAATTAAATTTGTAACAATTAGAAATATTCAATTACAATATAGTTACTTCATTACTTGTTATGTACATATTAAAAACCTAGGATAACTATTTTAGTTATTTTGTTGTGATTGTATAATATTATTCGTGGGTATTTGAAACTTCTAAAGTATACTATTATATATCTATGATAGTACCACGGTTTTTTGTTGATGTATAACGCGTTATAAGTACCTAATAGATATTATGATATGATTAATTTGGAATTTATTATAGGTACCTATTATAGGTCAATTTTTTTTTAATACCATAGATAAGTATATATATGTCTAATACATAGACTGATATACCGTCTCCGCTCAGAATCGTTTGTCTTATACAGTGATATTATATCATTAAATTCAAATTTAATACTGTCCATTATACAGTGACCCACTTCTAACCTACTGTACAGCAGAGCGACATCCACTTACCCACCTTTTTACAATTAAACCACTCAGTAACCCATATTATTTGATCGCGCAAACATGTTTTTAAAGGAATTTTTTGATCGATTTTTTTCCGTGATACGTCCTCTTAAAAAAACTAATGTTCATTATTTGGTATAATACCTATAGTATATACGTTATACATATTAAAATATATGTATATTAATTTCATTAACCTACTTATTGAATCTGAACATATTTTGGATTTAATATACTGTATCTTAGTCAGAACTTCAGAAGGTATCATAATTGTTGGTCCATAGTTATTTAGGGTAATCTGGATTAATTTCGAATAACTCTAATTTAATTTGTTCCTAAATCAAAGTCAGATAAAAATGTTTACTAAAAAAATCCAGGATCCAATGAAGTCACTTTTGAATAATTTTAAAACGATATTGGTATAAAATATTTGACAATTTATCGACGTTGGCCACATCAGTACGTCATTTGTAAAAAGGTGGGTAAGTGGATTTCGCTCTGCTGTACAGTAGGTTACAAGTGGGTCACTGTATAATGGATGGTATTAAATTTGAATTCAATGATATAATATCATTGTATAAGAAAAACGATTCTGAGCGGAGACGGTATGTTAGTCTAGGTATAAGACATAATATTATATTAGGTACCTATAATAAATTCCAAATTAATCATATCATAATATTTATTAGGTACTTATAACGCGTTATACATCAACAAAAAACCGTGGTACTATCATAGATATATAATAGTATACTTTAGAAGTTTCAAGTACCCACGAATAATATTATACAATCAAAACAAAATAACTAAAATAGTTATCCTAGGTTTTTAATATGTAATTTCGTCCAAATTTGTACTTAAAATGACTATAAAAATAAACTGCGTAAATGTATTTTTTAGATTTTTTGGTAACAGAATTAATTACTTACGTGGAATCTTGTTTTAAATTTTCAATTCTTAGATACAAAAATTGAACATTTTATAAATTTTTAACTACAAAATAATTTTTCAAATTAAAATTTGATAAATTTTTTCAAAATTCGATCTTTAAATGCTTATAAAAAAAAAA
>NC_042494.1:82384193-82397277 GCF_005508785.2 Acyrthosiphon pisum
AAAAAAAAATGGAAAATAAAAATGTCCGTAAAGAGCTCAAAATACATCAAAATATTTGAAAATATTATGGTGTATAGAAGATGCTAAGATAAACATTCAGTCAAGATTTCATGTATCTACGGTAATTTTTTTTAAAGTTACACCAAAAACCAAATTCAATTTTGTGAAAAATCGATTTTGCGTAAAAATTCCCGTTTTTCCTTAATTTTTCTTTTGTTTTTCCCGGCGCTTTTGAAAACCACTGGGAAATTTAAATGTTGACCTCCCCCATGCACCAACGATATTCACTTTCTGATCGAACAAGATACTGAAGTTGAAAATCGTAGCATTATTTCGACTACTTATCGTGTACACAGACACAAAAAAAAATTAAAAATTAAAAATAAATTAAAAAATTAAAAAATTAAAAAAACACACATCATTGTAAAATCAATATATTCATCGTTCCACTCAGAATCTAAAATAGTAATAATATCTACGGTTGAATATTTTTTTTTGTGAAATAGGACAACATCGCGTGCTCATGGATTTTGAACGTAAAGAAGAAGAGAAGAAACAAAATGAATTGGGAAGCCGAAAGGAACAAGCAGAAAAATGGATAGACTTGATGGGGTGGCTACAAATGTACGTGGGCGAGAGCAACATTGACAGGATTGTGGATCTGTTCGTCCGGCAGGAAGAGGAGAACTTCGCGCTGTTCACGTACATCAACGAGCTAAACAGCGAGGTACATACTTATACATAAATTATTATAAATACGCCCTCTTTCGAGTGTTTGGTCGTGAGATTATTATTTTTTATAATATGTAGGTATAAATAATGTGTTTTGGAAAATGATCTATCGTTATAGACGTGATAATCATATTATAAAAACTAAGTACGAACAAAAAACCATAAAAAACTGATAAATGTACGCTTATCATAATAATATATTAATATAATATGAATATATAAATAAAGTGTGAAATATGCATCGATTGATGTACATATATTATATCATACTCGCCAGTGGCGTACCCAGGATTTTCGAATGGGGGGGGGGGGCTAAACAAAGTAAATCAAAATTTAACATCATCTTAACAAACAATTTTCAATTAAGTCTTATAGCAGTTAATTGTAATATTTCATTATTATATACTTTTTATAACACATACATAATATATTAGTGATATATTTAATTAGTAGGAAGTAGGGACTGATTTATTATAAAAAATATGTTATACGATTATTGCTTATAATAGGTCGTTGTTACTTAAGATAATAGTACGTTCAACGTTGTATTCAACACTGTTTTTAGGAATATAATGGTTGGTACTTTGTATTTTATAATATAAAATGTATTCCATAACACGGCCAATGGGGGGGGGGGGCTGAAGCCCTCTAAGCCCCCCCCTGGGTACGCCACTGATACTCGCTGTACAACCCGACTTCACCCAAAGAAAATTTAAAACAATTATAATATAAAATACGGTGTTATAATATCACTTACTGTATCTCGGCGTAGGTACCTACCTCGCTTCAAATTTCAGATATTATTGCTCTCAGAGGCGGACTTACCATTTTTCCGCCCCTAGGCATTACAACACTAGAGCCCCGTACATTGGCGTGCTCCCACGGGGGGGGGGGGGGGGAGTAATGTTCCATGAATTAAAACAAAACTATAAAGATTGTATTTAGGTATTTTTATACCAACTAAACAAATAAATATAATACAATTTTGCATAGGTACTTTTGTACACTTGTACAATAATTAAATCTTTTTCGCCTTGATTTATGTGAGCACTCTATAATCGTAATCGATTAGCAAATTTCTGAGCAGTATGCAGTATGCACTTTACAGGAGACGGGCGACAGTGCCAGCGTTGCGCGTCGTTGCAATATTTATTATTATTAATTAGGTACTTTATCAAGAAACCTGATTTCCTGAATTAATTCCAGTATTCTAATATTGTGGTGCCGGATGCGGGGTGAGGCAGGTCATTCCACTAAGCACTGTGCGAGCTGTCCCCCACCTAGCTAGTGGAGTGGCTTTAATCTTTATACAATGTAGTAAATAATGTACCCGGCGGCCCGAGGCAGTATATTTGACTGCCTTGGCTAGCGTTTTGCGCATGCGCCATTCACAATATTGTACGTGTGTACGCCGCATACCCGTATACCACCTCCTATGCATTAACACAGGCAATTGCCTTGTCGAGTGTCGATGTTGAATCTCTAGCGGTGCCGCGGTGGCGGCGCAACGCTGCGCGCGCTGGTCGCAAAATTTAACTCAAACGGCAAGGTTATTATAGCTTATAAATTAAAACGTTACTGCGACGTGACTACGTGAGCCATTATCCAGTTTCGTGCAAGTTGTATACGAAAAAAAAATAATATAAAATATAAATTTAGGTAAATAGAATTATGAAATTATGAAAAACTAAAAAGTAAAAATTAACTAAAAAATTGCGCCCCAAAAAATATTGCGTCCTAGGCCAGTGCCTTGGTGGCCTATGGGTAAATCCGCCCCTGATTGCTCTTATTGGTATATATTTCCGAACGTGGTTCAAACTATTCTCTAAGCTTTCCTAATATCTTAACTCTAAGGAAAATCTCTGAAATGTTCGAAGAAATCGGTCGAGTATTATAGTTTTTGAGTAATTGAGTTTCTATAGGTAACAAAATTATAGAAAATCCATTTTATAAAATATAAACTCTCATAATTCTTTTAAGATATAATTTTTTTATGTTTATTCGAGGCACGTTTGTTTCTTTATAATTTTTTCTACATCGTGATTCAAGATGATAAATCCGATGAATTAAATATTTGAAGATTTACCTCATCTGCCCGAGTAACCAATGGCAACCATTAATAAACAAATAAAAATTTCGATTTCTATCGTGAATCTCAAAACCATTGCACCTCTATAAAATGTGAATTTCGGAAAATATTTCCTTAGTGCACCCCTAGATGGTGTACGAAGGTTTCATGAAAATATTAAGCATCTATAATAGCAGTTAGCTATCATATAGTTTATGCTCAGGTTAATCAGTTGGTCGGTCAGGACACGTTCAATTATATATTATATATATTATATAGTCATATACATTTGTATCTAAATTGTCAGTCACTTCAAATTATAGGAAGTTAGAGTCTAATTATAATGACGTTAAAAAAAATATTTATCATGGATACTCGTACTTATAAGTACATATTATTATGCACCTGTACATATTATATAGATTTATATTCTAAAAGTGGCACATGCACTGTTTATTTCAGGTGGACGACTTACAGAAAGAAGTTGTGGTGCTAAAGGAACGAGTGCAAGAGCAGCGGGCTATTAACGAGTCAAGAGCGTCAAAACAAGAGGAAAACATGAACGGACTAAGGACACACTTACAGCAGCTCGTCGACGACGCGGACCAAGAAGATGATCGAATAAAAACCGTACACACCGAGTTGACCGAGCTTTTGCAATCCGTCGAGAAACTATTTCTGTCTGTCCACTGTGACCTTTCTCCGATGTACAAGATACTTGGTAAGACTCGTAATAGGCTCGTTTTACAGCCACACGTTTTTTTGTTGAAGGATTTTGATATATTTTGATATATTCCAACCAGGCCTAGTGAACATTTCTAGTTTCACCTATATCTATGAGTATACAGGGTCCACTGGAACTGGCTATAGGATGGCGGGTGAGTGATCTCCGCCTGGGGCTAATAAACATTTGGGCTGCTTGAATCAATTTGGGCCGATAACTTATAAATATTTTATTATTAGCCTAAAATCGGGCCACTTTTTTGTAGGTATTTTTAACTTTTTACCAACTTTTATATACAATTACTCTCAAATATATGACGATTTAAATATAAAAGTATATTAATTGTTAGATAATAGATATACAATCGACGGACACTGAATATTTATAATAATTCAGACTTTTATGTTTGAATCGAATAAAAATACATTATGCCTCCTAATAATAAACAATTTACGCACGTAACACGTCTGCCAAAGGACTTATATAGGTAAGAAAAAAAATACTCACTAGTTGTAGAAAACATTACTACGTATATTCCTAGTTCAGTTTCACGAGCATATAGAGTATAAGGTTATATGCGCACTCAAACAGTTACGCGGTTATTCGGTGGTTATGATACAAACTGACACTATAACGTGTAACTTATTATTGTCGATCGGTAATTTAATACAGTAATTCAGTTCACCAGCCACTGTAAGTTGTGATTGCCGACTGGTTTAAAGACACAATATACAAATTATGAAGGTCGATCTCGCCGTTAATTATGCATTTATGATATAATATATATTATATTATACCTTTATGAATACCTATAATATTTATTAACTGATTATAGTATATCCGTTCTAATTGGCTACTAAATATTATTATATTATACCTGGTATATAATATACGTGGTTTGCGGGTATACCATTCGTCCATTCCGCCGTTCACGATTGTCAATAATTAGTGATTAGTGATTACCAATTCACCATACGGCATACAGGTATTAGTTTAATATCACGGTCATATAAACTGGTACAATACAAGACCGTGCCCATACCCAACGCAATATAATGTATGTATTATAAAGGTTATGTAAGTACGTTAGATCGTGTGACATGTAGGTTCAATTGATGTAAAATGCTGTTGTATATTATGAATTATGATCTAATTGATAGGTACGCATGGGCCACGGAGTAAACATTATTCGTACAAGTTCAAAGAAACCACATAGGTTATAAAACCTAGGTTATTGCTATAAGCTACGAAAAATATTATTATTCGAATAGATAATTAGTTGAACTTTGAGCTGACGGAATATTGCTCACAAAAGCTTTTTTTTTGCATATAGTATTATATCATAAAAGTATAATATTTATTGTGCACACTGCACAAATATATTAATATTATGAATTATGATTATTACTGTTGAATGTGAAAAGTGTAAACCTAGAACTACTTATAATAACTATATCACATAAATCTATCGGCTATCATAATATTATGAGAGAAATAGCGGTGCTGATTTTCGATTAATTATAATACTTAATATAGTATAGTTTTAACAAAACTTCAGATATGATGCGAATAGTTTTATTTTCTTCTGAATACCTATATTATTTTAAATAACAACTCGTCCACGCTGTTGTAGATACTCGTTGTATAGTATAATACTATAATATAGACTATAGTAGGTAGGTGCCTACCTAATGAGTATTGAGTAATGACTACTAATGAGTAGGTAATACCTAATTTAATAACCCAAGTGTTTACAATACACGAAAACATGATAAAGAAAGAGGATAAGAGTAATGAGTTTTAATAATATTAGTTTAAACTGAATGAATAGTATGTACAGTACTACAGTGTACATAATATGTATATTATATTACCTATACCATAGCCTATAGACTCCTAGCTATATCATAGTCGTATTTGAATGACCTAGTGAAACGCGCACCCATTAAATTATTTTGCATACGAGTTGTTGTTTTTACGATCGGCTTATATTGAATGTTTATTGTTTCCATAATCAGTTTATTATTATATTATTGCATTTTTAGATATTCAAATATATCATGGGTATTGGATACTACAGCATGGGTAACGTTAAAAAATAACGAAACTATATATTTTATTTTTGAAAAAGACCATTCACAATATTCTATAGATTACCTATGTCCTATACCTACCATCGAATTTTAAATGTAAATACTTTTTTTTATGGTTTTGCATATAAGAGTATGTAAGAGTTGATCAATAAGTATATTTTTTTTCGGCAGCTATTAGACCACTAATATTTTGACTACCAGCCACAAGGTATAGGTACAACATACACACACAGGCACACAGCATACTATATCATTTAAATAAATTAGTGCTTAAAGTTGACGATATATGTGTAAAGTACGCATACACATTATACATATGTATTAAAGTACCTACAACCTACTTATAACTATTATTAACATTCCACGAATATTCTGTATTCAGTTTAAAGGGTACCTATTATACTTATTGAAAACACTTTCATAACCTAACACTAACCTAACATATTGTGGTATAGACTATAGTTAATATAAGGTATACAAAATATAATTCCCACGTGATAAATGTGTAACAATTAAATATTACAATCGGTGTTGTAATAAGTATATCTATAATGTAAATTAGATAATAATGTATTAATGTATATTTTGTATTAGAAGATTCATACGTATCTAAAATTATTTGAAAAGAAACGATAATACTTTATTAAATACTCACGTAAACATATATACATATATATTATACTATGATACATTATGATTTATGATTGGTGGTTAATGAGTTTATATTAATTGTGTGTTATATTTTTCAACTAAAAATCTTAATTTGATTATTTTTATTTTTGAAAGTATAATATAAATAACACATCAGCAAAGTCAGTTGTCTCATCCATCATAGGCAGTCTTGTAAAAAATACTTTTAAAAAAGTATTAAAATACTAATACTAGTATTCGCATAAAAAAGTATTAAAAATACTTTTAAATAGGTACTTACATAAAAATGTATTTTACGAATACTCACAAAGTACTTGAATACAAGTATTTTTTTTAAATTTTACACCTTATAGTAGCTGTTTCCAAACATGTTTATTAATAAACATGAGATAACTTACAAATTAGGCCATAAATGTAGTACATACTGTTCATATTATGTATTCATCAAAATATATATATACGACTCGTAGCAATTTATCATAGTAAATAGTTAATTGACATTATGTGTTGATAGGTATAAATAAATAATAACTTATATATAAGTATATAACATTTAAATGAAAATTTTTTTCAGAAATGTGAATTAGATTCTTACTTGCGTTATGAATAAATCTGTTGGTTGACGATGTTTTTAAAACAAAAGTAATGTCAACTTTTATAAGTTATTATTTTACATGTGCACCAAATATATTTCAGGAGACGACATTCGGGCGAACGTGTATAACATGACATTTTACGTTGATCTGATTGAAACAAAGGTGTCAGACGTTGTCAAAAGCTTGAAAAATATGGAGCCGATGTAACATATATTTTTATAAGACATAAATTATAACTTATAAGTTATTATAAGCAAATGTTCGAATTATCACATTGGAGATAAGCATTAATAAATACTGTAGAGTGTAGGGTGTAGGTGTTTAAATTATTAAATAGTTATAATTTATTAATTAATATAACAATAATATTATGTATAGACAGTTACATTTTATTATTAATTATTATTTAAATTGCGAATTAATTAGTGACCTGTTTGAATTATATTATATGATTATTTTCAAATTTTCAATTATTAAAACGCATTTTAAATATTACGCTTAACATTTCTTTTTGTAATTATACATTTTTTTAATCAGTATAATTTACAATACCTAGTATATAGATATGATTATGCAAATGATAATACATAATATTATAGTTAATATTAAATCTCTATATAACATACCTAGTTAGGATTTGAAAATACATTTTACTCAAATATATTACTGTGTGACTTTTTTCTTATAATATTAAGTACCTACCTATTGTAATATATTGTATCATCTGTAACCAAAAATATAAATTGAAAATGTTGTTTATGATACATTACTTACATTGTATGCAAATTTAATTATACCTAAAATAATATAATATAAAATACATTTTTGGTAGGTAATAATTTAAGTGTTAAATGATAATAAAGGTAATTAAGAGTAATTCTTCTTCTTCCTGTGTCTAATAATATGATATTATATGTCCTATTCTATATATTGGCTTTATTGTAAATTGTTAAGGTATAATTTATTATTTTAATATGTTTCGAGTCTCAACATATCCCCCTATAGTACTATAATATTTTTCTTTCATAAGGAGAGCATAATTTAACAAATGTCGTTTTTTAATATAAAATATGATTAAAATTGGATAATTTACATAATATATAATACAATATAAAACAAGTGAAGGGTACCGCACTAACGCTCTGCTGAACAATAGGGTCTACACTCTAGAGAGTCACTGTAATGTATGTGTTAAATTTGAATTCAATGCTTTAACATTTTTTTACCCAATGAATAATATTTTATTGATATTTATAGAATAAATACTAAAAAGTTGAAATTTGAAAATGTCTATAAGTAGCTAAAACGAGTGTTTTCTATAAGTATTTTGAAATTATCATCTATGTAAAATGACCCGTTTGACCCCCTTAAGCATCAACTAGAATCACTTTCCTACCAGAAAAGATATTGTTGAAAACAATTTCCCAAAAGGTTATGATAGCTACAAATAAAAATTCAAAAGAAATAACACACACATCATTGTAATATAAATACATTCATCGCTCCACTCAGAATCTAAAATGTAAACCATAACAAGCTATTGATATTTTTCTTCTACATTGAAAACCTATGAATCTTAAATATATTTTTGTTAATAAGTAACCATGACAACGAAAACCTCATAAAAAATCGGTCAGAAACAAAAAACGTTTATCCAGCCCAAAAACATATTTATGAAAAAAATTTTCAAGAAACCCCGCATTATAGAAAATGTGACAATCTATACCTACTACCTAAATTAAAAGTTATATTTATATAATTACCGAACTTGGTAATTTTTATTTTCAAATAAATCATATTACAATATGTACGCCGTGAGAAAAAAAAATACCTATATAGTTATATAGGTAGGACCAAAATGGAAAACTCTACCACTAAAATGGATTAAATAATAAGTGCCTAATGAAAAAAATGTAATCACTGTTTTAATTTTTAAACCATTATTCTGGTTTCTAAACCGATGTTATATTGTATTCACAACCGACCACTCTATTGCATCCTAATAAAAATAGTGGTAGATAGGTATACGTTATTTATGCAATAATTATTATAATTATTATACCTACAACTTTTTCAATACACTTGTGAACATAACCTAACAATAAGTTTTGGCTGAACCACAAGTTACATCTACAGTGTTACATAATAATAGTTATATACGAATTTACGAAAATTGCAGTGTTCCAACAATATTCCCTATAGCGCCTATACAGCTATAGGTACCGAGGTATAATGACTCTGCAGTAATTGAAAAATAATGTGAAACCGAAGGACTATATTATAATAATAAAGATTTTTTTTTTTTAATTAACAATGAATAATGATAATATAACTGCTAGATTTATGATTTACATTTATTTTATTCATATAACATCATATTACATAATATATGTTATATTATTTAAGGTGTTGTTTTACTAGTTAAACAACTGTACCTACACAGTTATCAGTTATTATCCATATTTTGTCCTCTTTATTTTACTTAGTATTTTAATTAAGTGTTTCTATATTTATTGTATGATTTAACTAAATTTAATTGTATAATTATGTATTTATAAATTTCTTGGTACTTTTTATAAACGTTTATATTAGGTAGGTAGGTACCTAATTATCTATTAACTATTGGCAATGTGAAAAAAAATGTCTATATATTTTATGGGCTATTTTTATGTAAAAATATATTATAAAAATTTGTTTGTAGACTTGTAGTAATGGTAGTAGGTATTATAATTATGGTCTGCACTTAAAAAGTTAAAAATCATTTAAATTGTGTTAGTATGCTCGTAATATAAATAAAATGAAGCATTTTGTAAAGTAGCTGTTGTATACCTACCCCTTAATGTCAGAAACTAATGTCTTATATGTTTAAATACTATAATTTGCAGTATAATATGTATACAGTACCATCAGCATGCCAAGCACAATTTATTTTCAGTTTCTCAGAATCTCCCTTTTGTTGGTTTTTTCTTTGATTTTCTCGGCCATGTTTAATACTTTAGCCAACTGTTGGTATTCCTCGGCAATGAACGCCAATTGAGTTTCTATATCCGGTATTTTGTTAGGCACAGATTTTTTTACGCGTCGACACATTTGCTTATATATATTCCACACAGATGCGGCTACCTGTAACATATGCCTATAATATTATAGGCACTCAGCACTCAGCACTCAGGACGATAGCAATAAAATTCGTAGAGATATAATGTAGGTATCATATTTTAGAACACTTTTAAATATTCATATTTACCAAGTCACCCTCAATTTTCTTTTCTTTGGCCACATTTTCGATCTTGCGATAAGCCAGGTCGGTCTTGATCATCTCGTCTTTCAGTTTTCCCAACGATTCGACGACATCAGCCATTTCAACAGACACGTGCTCAGCTTCTTCACTGGTTTCCTACATAATATTGTAGGAAACGACAATATTTATATTTATTACCAATTGTATCGATATACCTAATATGCATACCCACCCGTTTTGATATGTGAGTATATTGTGATGGCAATAAATTACACATGTATACATTTTATAGTAATATAATATAAATATAGTACAGGTAGGTCTAACTATATTTGTATAGTTATTACTTATTATTTATTACTATTAGTAAGTTATACCTTTGAACGTCTGAACACGTCCGTCGTCAACCGTTTCAAATCCGCAGTCTTCTTTTCGTGTTTTTGCGCCAATTCCTTCCGTATGTTGGTCAAGTTTTCGTATCTCTTTATAACGTCATCTATGTTTTTAAACTCTTTCGACTCCTCCACTACTTTTTCGAGAAATTCCTTGGAAACCAAAAAAAAAAATAAGTACCTACAGGTACCTAAAATAAAGTTCTATAGAGCTCTGCAGATGATATTCATATTATGATGGCTCGCTCAAGGACAAAGGGTATTTAAACATTTAAATTTTAAACTCGATTTTTGTACACCCAAAAACCAATAACGAAAAACTCAAAGTTATAAAATCGTGAAATATAATTAATTTTACTTATTTTATTTACTTCGAACGGCTTTAACTCATCCACGCTACGTTGCATCCCATCGGCGGCCTCTTCGAGCTTTAATATTGATTGTTGCATCGGTACGGTTTGCTGTTCATAGCGTTTCGTTTCTTCGTTGTCTTCGTGTGTCTTCCTCGTGAGTATTTCGCATTTCAATTCGTTTTCCTACATAGGAATAAATAAATTTAAACTTTAAACTTTAAACTTTAACTAAACGGTAGTCAGTATATACATCCGACTTATCAACAACACCAACCAAGCAAAAATACAATAATATGAAACCTACATTAAAAACTAAAAAAAAAGATAAATGTCAACAAAAAGAAAATAGTGTCTTATGGAATCCATCTTCAAGTGAAAGTATTGGTTGGTTAATTTATATTATTGCTAAATTTAAGAAATTTCATTTTTCTCCAATTTTTATTATAAAAGTATAAAAACATATTTTTAGTTGATGACAATTATAATACCAACCGAGAATCAAATTTAAGTCCTATGGCAGAAAGTCTTCTAGTATTATCTGGTAAGTTGTAATTGATAAAGTAAGCGATATGTGTATTTAGTAACTAAAATATAATTAATCACCGACTATTATAATTAGAATAGTAATATATATATATATATATATAAATTATTAATTGTGTACAGATTGCAGAGCTCAAACGTTTCTCACTGTGCGTATGATATTGAGAAAAATGTTTACAGATGCATTGCTTGAAAAGTTTAGCTACAAGGGTTTGAAAAAAAGAAAGTATTCTATACCTTGGCTACATGTACAGTAATTTTTGGTGAGAATTTGTTTAGTTAAATATAATATTTCTAATTATTCCTTAAGCTTGATTAAACTTTTATAAATATATAATAAAAACTTATAATACAATTATTAGCTATAATTACTATTACATATTAAACTGATTTCATTTTATACCAATAATAAATAATAGTACGGTACTAGGATGACTGTTTTTATTAACATGTATAAAAAAAATTCTTAAAGTGAAAGAAATAACCAAAATATATTATAGCAGTGGTGGGGTTCTTAAAACCAGATGGGGTTGACCAAAAATGTAATATGGATAATTTTACTTTATTAAATTCGTTTAAAAGTTTAAAACCCAATAAAAAGTCAACGTATACCTAATACATTTAACATTTTAAATATAACTTAATGTTTTATGTTCCCCTATCAAAATATGTTAGGTACCTTATGACTTACTCAGTATAAATCCACTGTGCCACTATCAGGCAAAATAATTGAGTAATAATAAAAAAATTTTTCTATACCAGTATTATAGTATTGCAATGTATACCTATTACTTTTGTTAATTTTTTTCTTGGTGATAACATGTTAATTATATAATAAATACAACTTGCTTTGTAGTTAATAAATATATAATGAAAAAAAACAATATAATTATATGATATATTAATTAATATATTTAAAAATTTCATGATTTTCAGATGCTATAAAAAAAAATGAAAAAATTCAAATTAGGCGATGCTGTGGACATTGAGACACCCATAAGGACATTTATTTCTGGAGCTAAATTCCGGGAACCAAAAAAAAATCTACTTATTTCTAATGAACTACCATCTTAATATAATTTTTGTTTAAATACTATGTTTTATGGTCAAGTGTACCAGTATAAATATTTATATCTGTTTAAATTCTTATTAATACAATTATTAATTAAAAATAATAATATATACTGTTATTAACATGGAAATGAAAAAATGGATTTACAATATTCTTTTCGTTATTAAATTTTCTGAGTTTTCATTATTTCCATCCTATATTAGGTATATCATAACATATAGTTGTTGGAATTCATTTAAATACAATATAATAATTAATTAATTAATTAAATAAATAATGTACAGAGGCGAAATTTCAATGAAAAAAAAGGTGGGTAAGTGGATGTCGCTCTGCTGTACAGTAGGTTACAAGTGGGTCACTGCGTATAATGGATAGTATTACATTTTGAATTCAATGATATAATATCACTGTATAAGAAAAACGATTCTGAGCGGAGACATTTTGTCAGTCTGGGTATTAGACATACCTATTATAGGTATACTTATCTATAGTATTAAAAAAAAATTTATCTATAATAGGTATCAATAATAAATTCCAAATTAATCATATCACAATATTCATTAGTTATAACGCGTTATACATCAACAATAAACCGTGTATTATCATAGTACCTATCATG
>NC_042494.1:82397327-82416346 GCF_005508785.2 Acyrthosiphon pisum
TTAACCTATAAGGAATGTTGTATTACATTTTAAAATCTTAGTTCTAAAAAGAAAAATTTTTACGAATTATTAACTCAAAATAATTTGCTAATTTTCGTGATTTTTACATATTGTGTCAATTTTTGAACTTTAAATGATAATAAAAAAAAACTGTGACTAAGGAGTTTTAATATTTTTTAAATCTCATTGTAACAATATAGTAGGAGCCTTGTATTAAATTTTCAAGTATTTTTACTCAACAAATAAAGTTTTATTGACATTCATAGAAAAAAAACTAATTAAATTGGAAACTGAAATTGTCCGTAAACAGCTCAAAACAAATCAAAATATTTTGAAATTGTTATCGTGTATAGAAAATGGAATTATAAACAACCATTGAATATTTCATGTATCTACGGTCATTTGTTTTAAAGTTACACCAAAAACCAAATTCAATTTTGTGAAAAATCGATTTTGCTTAAAAATTCCCGTTTTTCCTTAATTTTTCTTTTGTTTTTCACGGTGCTTTTGAAAATTACTGTGAATTTTAAATTTTGACCTCCTCAATTCACCAACGATATTCACTTTCCAATCGAACAAGATACTGAAGTTGATAATCGAAGCATTATTTCCACTACTTATCGTGTACACAGGCATAAAAAAAAAAATTTTAAAAAAAAAATAAAAAAAAACACACATCATTGTAAAATCAATACATTCATCGTTCCACTCAGAATCTAAAATTAGAGGTGCTAAAGTCATTTATTATTTCAGTTACCCATACCTAGTCTTATTATCATAGAATACATAATGAGTAACTCTCCCACCCCGCCATTTGACATTAAATAAACACATATTTAATGTTTTTTATTATATTTACATCATATGAGACGTGTTATTAACCATAAAAAATATGGCAAAATTATATTTGATAATTGTTTGAAATATATAATCAATAGTATGTTAGGGGAACAATATTTTTAAAATAATACAATTGTATGGTTATATTATAATTTTCAAAATAACAATATATTGATGTTATGTTTTTGATGTTTATTTAATTTCAAACCGGTGACCAAACAACAATATATAATCATTAATATCATATTATTTAATCAAAATATGATGAAATCCAAATGATTAAATAATGTCATCGTTATAAAAGTAATAAAATATAAACAATCAAAAAATGTTATCTTGCTATCTGGGTACTTATACGACTTTTCAATAATTGTGAACATGACTGTGTGTGTTTTACTTATTTTTTATTAGTTATTAATTTATTATTTTTCATTAAATATTATACATACTTATTAACTTATTATTCATTAGTTATTACTTATTAACTATTGTATTTATTAGCTACAACGCTAGGTACACACGAAAATATATGATATTATTATTCAATATTAACTACCGTATTGTACATATATCATTTTATATTATGCACACAATTTAGTTTCATCATACCGAAGAAAACTTTTCATGTCTCAACTCTTCTTCTCGTAGTTCTTTAAGTTTTTGCTCTAGATCTTTCCACTTTTCCTTCATCTCCCGGTCAAACACTTTTTTTTCTTTGCGCTTGATTTCCAGGCGGGTTTTGGCGGCATCTCGCTCGCGAACAGCTATTATTAATTCGTTGTCAAGAGTTTTTGGCAACCTATCCCATTCTGGAAATTTCCTATAATAGTTCAACACACCATAATGTTATTATACAGTCATTATTTAATTAATAATTTTAAAGTAAAAATAAATATAATTAATGAAATACATTTACTCGTAACAACTAATAATAAAACATCACACGAGCATAATCACACTTTAGTCATTACACCACACGCTTATAGCTGAAAACGACTTTACTCTAATTCCTCTGGTCACATTTAAATATTTAATTACTATATTAATTAGAAATAGTTTTAAGCTATTTAAACTATTATCTATTGCATGTTCACAATACTAAATTTCATATTATTTTGTACATTGTACTATAATGTACCTAATGTACACACTAATTATTCATGTAGTTACACTCACACTGCCATTTGGCGTTAAAAATAAAATAAAATATTCACTAGTAAAAAAATATTGTATAACATCTCGAAACATCATCGCATATTCAAGTTAAGTAGAGGATAGGGGCCATAGGCGCAAATAGGGGGGGGGCTTTAGGGGCTAAGCCATACCAAAAATGTCCATAGCCCCCCAAACATTCCCTACGTTTTGTTTTAAGCTTATTCAATATTATCAAAGTAAGGCTTTAGCCCCCCAAATCCCAAACGCTATTTGCGTCTATGGTCGGGGCCGACGCGTTTTCAGTACGAAATCACGTCACACTGGAAAAACTCTCACGTCTCATGAAATAGGCATAAATTCCGATTATAGGTCTCATCATAATATCACGGTTTTAATTATATTTTAAATAGTTGTAATAAACGTGTATACGCCTCGCGCCTGTCGCTTAAGTATTATGAGTGACAATTTTTGTGGACTAACTTGATAAAATTGTTCGACTCAGCTTTAACTTGCATGTACGTGTTCACTGCTTTAACGCAATCAGCTTCGATGTTTATCATCTTCTTTGGCTTGGTTTTAGGATCTTGCATCTTAAATAACCGTTTATTATTAACACAACTTAAAAAATCAGTATACTTATTTGATTAATTTTTTAATCTAAATTTAAATACAATTCTCGGAAGTCTATTGAATATTGATGTAGTTACTATATTCTACTTCACAATCACTGAATCACGGTTTATTTTCAGAGCATTTCGTTACAGGCTACCTAGTAAAAGTAGTCTCCTAGCAACTCTTTATTATATAATCGATGATATAAATAATAATACAGTTAAATTTAACTACTTGTAGGTATAAGTAATGCCGGAATGATTATAGGTAGGTAGTAGGTATACCTACAGATTACAGGAATATACATCAATCTGAGCTCAGAACCAAAAGGTGCGGCCAGTTATAGTTATAGTTCACTATTTTCGGTGTTTTATAAAAGTGTAGTATACTCATGCGCGCAACGCTTTATTTTAACGCTCTTATATAACGAATTTTTAAATTATTTTATAATTATTTTATGTTAACTGCGTAATCACTGCCCATATACTACGACATAACTTACCCTGTAACCTATTTAAGGTGGTGTTGCATAGCAAGTCAGGGGATATTATCTATTTGCGGAGCGGAGCGACGGCGCCGAGGAGCGGAAGACGAGTGCCGCTAGCTGTGTAATCACTGCCCACATTATAAAACCGTTAAAAATATATTCTTAATATAACAATATTATAAAATAACTTGTAACCATAATATTTTTTTTATTTTTAGTAATTAATCATTTTATTTTATTTAATTCTAAAAATTCTAATTTTAATTTATGTTCTTAGCATAATTCAAATTCACTATCTGGATTTGATTCATCTGACGCCAGTGTTTCTTTATTGATCAACATTTTCGTTTCAACAATATCAATATGACATCCACATATTATTTTCTACCTGTTTAAAAATTTTAATTTTTTTCTGGTTTATTTATTATTTTTATATCTTAATTTCTAAATTAGTCTATACGTATATTATACAAATATTTGTCACATTCATTTGAGATCCCAGAATTTCGCTCAGTTGATCGGGTTTAATATTGTCCATCAATTGTCTACAAACATTGAAAAAGAAAAATTTGTTTTTCGGCGGAGGGCAACAATTATTTTGATGTAGGTATTATGTTGATGGACCTCGAAAATTGTCAATATTTTTTTAAAAAACATAAAATACCTATACATACATATATTGGATATAATACCAAGGATTTACCTTGTAGACAATTCGGTATTTCGGTGAGAAATTTCTAGAAGACTAGATTTCACTAGCAAAGGAACTTCTAGAATCTTCCAGAAACCAGTCACGGAGGTAACGCCGAAGCGGTCGTAACCTCACTCCATAGAGATTAGATACGTTAAACGGTTGATAACCCGACTGATAACAAGCTGGTGTTATTGCGACACATTTGAGTTCGAAATCGACACAGAGCTGCAACAACAATACGACACGGATCTTGGTAAACAATCATCAGTTTTCGTTAACGTATTTTACATTATTTTTCTATTCCTACCGGAACACAACTGTTAAATTCCATCCATCGGCGTCTGACGGAGATTTGATGTTTCTAGTGCGGACCGCGACTGGACTTCGGACGACGAAACGTCTTGTTGTCGGCAAGACGTCAACGGTAACAGCTGCTAATCGTTGTCCGTGGTCGTGAATACCGGACTTGTGTGAACAGAAAAGACACGGCAAAGTCGAAGAAGACGACGGCGGTGGTTTCCGAAAAGGCGATCTTCCCCTTCCGAGTGCCGCCGTCAGGACAGTTGCCGATCATCGATCACTACTGTTTGTGCCATCGCCACTGCCGCGAATCGCGTTTCGCCCCTTATCCTCTACCGCCGCTGCAAGGTCCCGTAGGTCTGGCAACGGTCCCTGGCGACATGTTCAAACGTGCGTTTCCGTCTTCCGACGCTATGGCCACCAACCAGGCGGCGGCCGGATACATTCCGACGCCACCGCTTTCGGCCGGATACATCCCGACGCCACCAGCCGGATACATCCCTACGATGCCGACCGGATACATTCCGACGCCTCCGCCGCCGGTCGGATCCATCGCGACACCGCCGACCAACGTTCCGTTCGCACTGCAGCAGTTTGGCCACCAACAGCCATCCGGCTTCACAGCTTTCACACCAGACTACCAACATTTCCCATACACATTCTCGTCGATCACACCACCTGCGTACAGCTGGGCCAACACCAACAGCACGCACGTCATGAAGTGTGTAACCGTCACCACAACACAGTTTGTTGTAGAGATGACCAGACGTCATCTAACTGCCGACCTTATATTATACTATTTTTTCGTTACAGGTTCACAGGATCAAGTAATCCACTGCCTTTGGATACTTCCACATACCATCCCAACAATTTTGGGTCTGTGCCGAAACGCAAAATCGATTTGGACGCCGAGTAAGTGTTTCATAAAACTTTGCTTATACATGATCGAGGAGCCAAAACCATTTCCATTGTCTAGAACTCTCTCGCTGAATATATTAAATAGTATTATATATTTTATCGTGTAAAAGCAAGTTGTATACTCGTGTAAATCCTGCATATAATGTTTGAAATTACAAAATTAAAATATTTTCAGACTTACACAGCCACCCAAAATGCGCATCACCGAAGAAAAAGTATCCGCAAGTTTACGGGACATGCATATCAGCAGTGAATTCAAGCCTCATAATTACTGCGTTAGCAGTGCCGTCAGTGAAATGGATGTGAGTATTTATTTGGGTTCTGTAATGTGAACCGTTGAAAACTTTTTTTTGTTTTAGACCGTGGAGAATCCTAGTCTTATGGAGACTACCAACATTCCTGAAACTGCCAAAACAGATTCTCAGGCTACATTAGTCATGTGTGAAGAATTGCGTAAACTTCACAAGATCGATTCCATCATACCTCAACCACTACTGACTAAAGTGTATGTATATAATATATATTAAATATAATATTTTATATTAATTTCTGTTATCAAAATGTATTTCTGTCATACTTTAGAGAAAGACCAACCAACGCAGTTGTTGTATGGAACAATAAGCCTTTAGTGGAATTAGTCCGTTCATTCTCTCAGTACCAGGAACCCAAATCGACTGTCGTGATAACCGAGATCACTGATGAAGAAGAAAACGAAATTAACAACAGAGATGTAATGTGTGTTGAAGAAAATAAGTAAGTTTAACCAATAATTAAATGCAGTAAAAGGTTTGTTATTTTACTGTCTACACCTTAATTTGTTAAATTATGTAAACTGTAAAAGTCTACCAGGTATGCATAAAAGATACTCAGACACATACTATACTAGTTCAGATTTTTATATTAAAAACTCAATTACATTGTCAAAACGAACAACAGAAAACAGTTGTTAGTTTGGTGATGCACCTTTTTTCCTTTTACAATAAGTTACCATAGTAACCGTAACATAATAAAGTATTACACTAATCACAATATTACAAAGCCACTCTTAGATTTCAATGAAATTTTAGTACCAAAGTTCTGAAGTAAATAGTTTGATTTGTACAGAATGTGCACAATTAAAAATAAATTATAAAAATGATTTATTATTCTAATTTTGTTTTATATAAATGTTATACGTATAATAATTTTAAATAAAAAAATGTTGCAGTTGTATCGCCGTTGAAGATGTTAACATGGAGCTTTGATGGAACCTTGATCTGGGTTTGACTCACGGTAGGCGAGTTAACTTACTGCCAAATAAATAACATTTGAAAAAAAAAAACAAATAATTAATATAATTTTTAAATGTATTATTTTTAATTTTAAATAGTTGTAAGAAGAAAACATTTTTTTTTTTTTTGTATGTTATTCTGTGTGATAATATTAAATACTGTAAAAAACATATTATAATGTAAGATTAATTACTCATTTTAATATATGTACATTTATATACTTTTTTTCAATACTAGTTATCCTCAACAAAAATTAATGCGTGAAATGTTAAGCAGCAAGACGTGTTAGTTAACAGAATATATGCATGGCAAAGGTTAAATTGGTATTATTATTTTTGATTCTTTTTCCTTCTAAATACACCACAAAAATATTGTTATGAAGAAGAAAATAGTGGCGTATGCAAAAACCTTTTGTTCATAGTGCCCTGTTTTAAGTACCAGGAAAAAAATGTTTGAGAAGCAATCAAATTAGTAAACCTTTTTTTAAATTATTAATTTCATGTTAAAAATGATGTTTTTGTTTTATACCTGTGATGGCAGCATTAAAATTTGATAAATGGTTATGCACCAAATTAAGGTGACACTTAAGCACAGACAAAATCATAATTTATACTTTATTGAAGGTAGAATAATTTTTAAAAAATACCAAACTTTTGATAACAGCTTAATTATAACCTCTCAAGACATAAGTTAAAAGTTTTTATTATAGTGAAAATTAAAAACTTGAAGTTTTATCTAAAAAAATTTCAGTTGTCAATGGAACAACAAAAATATATATTAATACCCATAAATAGCATTACTTAAAATAAATAATGTAATAAAAACCAATAGTTAATGTTAATGGAAACAATCATTCAGTCTTTCCTCTATGAATAAACTATGAATATCATTTCAAAATAACAATTATATAAATAAATATAAGTGGAATATATTAAAGGTAAATAAATAAACTCTAGTGTGTTATATACTTACAAGTATTTTAAACTTAATCAGAATTTTTTGTTAATGCTACATAAATCATGATCTAGTAAATAATATTGTCACTAATGTAAAATTAAAGAACATTTTTAAATTGTTAACAGTAGAAAAGTTTTAATACAATTATATAACAATAGAAAATAATTTTTGTTTTCAATGAAGCAACATTAAAATATAATGATATTTTTTATTAAATTATTACTTAGAATTAAGTTTTAGTGTTTGACCTTGTAACACAACAATCACACAACTCGTACAAAAATCCAAACGCTATGTAACTCCAGACATAATTGTCATACGCCACTTATGTTAGTATCATGGTGAGGGGGGATTTTCTCATTACTTACTATTTAAAATACTTAATAATGATGTTATTACCATCCTGGTGTGGTGTTGGCCAGTCGTCGCATTCGCCTGGAATATATACAATTTTTAGTATTAGCATTGAGTAAATATCAGATTTATTTAGCTAAAAATTAAAAATGGAGTAGTTATTAGGTTCTTGCCTAGTATTCCTGTCTTGATCTCTAATCTTCTTTTCCATTTCTGCGTCTGTCAAAGTCTCCAGAAATGGACTCCATTGGTCGGCATCTGATGGTGGTCTAAATGGAGTCTCAACGACTGACAGTGGGGCCTCACTAATAAAATACCATTTTATAAATAACATCTCAGATTAAGTAATACAATTTAAAAGGGTTTACCTGAAAGCATAGGTACGCTGATGCCAGCTCAACTGCCCTCTGATGGAGTATGCAATGGCAGTTACAAATTCTCCGCCAAGCCCTAGTTCAGCACATAGTTTCATGGCAAACTGTTCAGGCGAATTATCTTTTTCGCCCATGTCCCATTCAACTTGATCCACTAATGATGTATTACCTACATGAATGTTTAACTGAAATACAGAAAACACTATAAACAATCCACATTTGTGTTCAAAACTAAAAATAAATATAAATTATATTTACCTTGATAATAACTCTTTGGTCATGTTGTTCATCTAAAATATTATCATTAGTAAATGCTTCAATTTGCTGACGTATAGATTGTGCAATGGCTGGTACAAATGGCAAAGGGTTTAAATCTAAGTCGTCACATAGCACTTCAGCAAACTGCTCTGGAGTTATTAAACTTTCTGAAAAAAAGAGAATTAGTTTAAATTATGTGCCCATCAATAAAAAAAACACTATTTTATTGGTTTACATACCATTTTTGTTCCAAGTAAATGTATCTCTCAATTTTTGTCCTTCAATTTCCATATCGAGTCTGATTGGAACCAACAATTCAGAAAAGTTAGCATTCTCGTGAATGTTTGCCGGATCAGTATCATCATAACTAAAATTAATTATTATTAATTACTTAACATCATATTCACTAATATCAAATAAAATACTCACCATAATGGGAACGTCCTGACTTTTTTTTGAATAATTCTATTACGGTTGATGGGTGTAGCCTGAGGAACAGCGTCCAAATGTGAACTGTTTGGTAATGATGGAACCCATGGAACTGATTTTTTTCCTTTAGATTCTCTATAATTGTAAAATAGATTTAGTCATTACTTTTTAGTAATATTACTTAAGATATAGAATAAAGTTAATTATTATATAGAATTAATTATTTGAATGATTATAAAGAATACATTAAATTACTAAAAATAATTCTGTTAAAGCCCTGTCAACCGTGTTATTTTTAAAGAGTTGAGTTTAGGCAATTATTTTGTTCCTTACAGTCACTGCTCGTTTTTGTGTGTGTAGTCAATAATCATTATTCTTTATAGTGTGTTTTGTGTATATTTCCAAACAATTACCCGCATGCACATGTAATTTAGTAATTAGATTAAAATACTTAAAACCAATTTATAGATGTGGAATAGCTATACCGCCTGACAAAAATTTAAGTACTTACAATGGTTTGATTAAAAAAAGTAAAGACGTTTGAATGCATAAACTAGATTACTTTGCATTGGTCGGAACTCTTCTTCAATTTTAGCAAATTTGTGACAAGAATAAACATTTTAAATTTTATACATTAATAATTATTAAAAATATATGCACCAACCGATACAAAATCCATTAATAATAAAATAAATTACTTTAATAGCAACATTATAATAAAATATACTTAGGCTGGTTCTTACGACCTCCGGTTAAAGTTAACCGACACTTAACCGGCGGAATTCTGCCGGTAATAAAATCTGTTATCATCCAGTTAGCGTTAACCGACACTTTACCGGACATTGTAAAAACGGCCCTTAGTAATATAGGGTGACAGACTTTTCACTCATTTAATTTTCATATACATTTAATTTATAACACTAGAAGTACCTACATTTTTGTCAGTCGCTTAGGTCGTTTTAATGAAAAATTGACAGGGTCTGCCAGGGCCAGGGCATATTTACAGGGGCGGATATGGGGACAAATCCACCCCCATGGCTCTTTAAATACATGTCTATTATTATATTATAATTATTACATCGTAATCTGTAAGCTAAAATTCTTGTCATTCGCCCCCTACAAAAAATACTAAATACACCACTGGCCAGGGCCTTAAAATGCATACGCAGTACAGTCATTTCAGTGTTTAATAAAAGAGAACAGGTTTTAATTAGCTCCCATGTAATTTAAAAAAACCTGCTCGTTTTGCACATGAGTATTTTTCATTTTCATAAATACAATTCTTATCTTACATAATTTTACATTGTCTCATAGGCAAACATAGCATACTTTACTAGAAAAACCATGTGGAAATCTAAAAAAATATAGTTGTTAATATAATAAGTTTTTTTAGAGGGGTCAAAAAAATTAAATTACTATACAAAATATACACAACTGCTAAAGTGTAACTAAAAAAAGTGGAACATATTAAACAACATGAGATTATTTATAGAAACCACGGTTAAATTTAAAACTGTTTATTTTGTTTTTAGAACTTTCATTGTCTTATTACAGTTAATACTTGATATAATATTAACTAGTGATAGAATGAAAAAAGCGAGGAAAAAAGTATTTAAAGTATATTTTTGTTTACAAATTTGAAATGAAATCCATATTTATGAAACTGAAATCATCTTTACAACTACTATTAAATACTATGAAATATTTAGGAAAAACATCACATTACAATTTTTAGTAGAAATAAGTAAAATAGCATACTATATTATAGGTACATAGATTTTTAATCTTATATTTAATTCAAATTTAGATTCAATACTGATACTTATTATTACCTTGTAATTAATGGTTCAGTTGATGTTACCGATACAGCTTTGTAACGTTCATCATTACCATCAATAATATCTTCAACTTCAGATGCTCTTAATAGTGACACACTAGAGGCCAGGCAATGAGCACTTAAACCTGCATAAATAACATTAAAATATATGTAATTAATAAATAATAATGATCAATTTCACCAAAATGTGTAATAAAATAATATTGGGAAGTGCATGTAAATTTATAAAATAAGTGTAAAGGAATATAGCAAATAAAATTCAATAGAACAAGTTACAGTTTATCCAGACTTGATGGGACTACTCATCCAGATTAAACGGAATGATATTTAAAATAGCTCTAAAACGAGTTTTAGGTTGCAAAGATATTTCAAATGACTTTTGTTATAATAGAAATCAATAAAATATCAATAATGAAGGTATTAAAGATAACCATCAATGTTAACATAATTTATTTTATATAGGTTCAATAGAAATTGTTTATAATGACATTCAAGGGCCTATAGTCATCAAAATTAGTTATAATAACTGAATGTCATTATCACCAAAATGATAAAATAAATTCAAAAACTAGATTATATATTTATATGAGCATTATATTGTACAATTAATGTTTTATATTTTTATCACTAAATCTTGACTTAAATAAATCAAAAATAAATTAAATTAAATAAAGTTGTTTCATTATTTTAAAATTCAACTTACATTGTATTTTACTTATATAACTTATAATAAACTCTGTTATTTTAGTTTGTACATTGTATAAAGATTTTATTATGAGGTAATTTTCTTTTAGTTACTTTAAACTTTGTTTTTAGTATTTAATATTATCAGTTGTTTTAATACCTACGATAAAAGTTTAATATAGTTATTGTGGATGAAAGCATCACTGGTTACAACCAAAAATAACTGTAATAACATCCATATAGTCATTATACAGACGTCATAATAATTTATACAAATTAGTACATACAATATAGGATTGCTGGGACTTAAAGTTAGGTTTCTGCTGTATCCGTGTATAAATTTATGTGAATAAATACATAATATAAATAATTGACTGTCTCCGATTCAAAGACTAGCAAAGACCAAAGACTCTACTCTACTGAATGTAATTTTGTTTTAATTAACTGTTAATTAATAGGTAAACAAGACATATCGACAAATAAATATTAAAATTTAAGCTCACAATCTCAGAAGTGTGATAAAGAAAATAGAACAAAATAGCATTGTTCTTGGACATTATTGAACATTACATACAATACTGTTTGTACAACAGGCCTTTTCTATTATATCTAATTCTTATTTGATAGTTTTTTAGTTTTAAAATGTTGAAAATAATTCTTAAATATCTATAGGTAATTTGCAAGATGAGTGAATTATGATACCTAGTATCATTCCGTAAAAAATAATTAGGTACTTACCCAAATCAATTAAACGTTTCCTCTCATCGTTCGTAATGGTCCTGCGAAACATGCCCGGATACCGTTTGTACAAAGAACCACGGAACAGTCGCAAGTAATTGCCGACCTGAAGTACGACAAAAAACGAAATTATAAAAAAAACATCAAACATTTGTATTTTTAAACGGAATTACGTGGAAAATTGTTGTCTAACCTCGGATCCAATGCAGTAATATTCGCCATTTTCTTCCACTTGGAAACTGATCGGCTTGTCACCGTACGTCCTGAGTGCCATTTTCCGTCGAGCCACAGATACACGTCAGTTATAGAGAGGTTTGTGTACCAACAATTCTCGAATCAAACGAACCACATAGAGAATGCAAAAGTACAAATATTAATATGGACAAATACGAATGATGACACAAGACAGTAGAAACAAGTGTTCGAAACTTCGAAATCGATGAGTCTCGACTATATGTCTAAATAGACATAATATAGTTGAATCTCCAGTCCGGTTTGTTTATTTGTTTACGATTTGTTCCGTTTGTGCGATTGATTATCACTGTTTCCGCGCCTCAGCAGTGCAGCCAGCGTGGCGACGACGTAAGTCACCGGGACGAAAACTTATCGTATCGCATTAGCCATCGCCTATCAGTCGACAGATGGCGTTACCTAATTCGCGGGGGCGCCACCACGGTTAAGATATTATTACTATAATAATATTATTTATTATTTATAACAGTGCCATAGATAGGGGGGTGGGTGGCTTTAGCCTTTATAACCGAAATATCAAATTGGAAATTGTATATTCGCCTGTCCTTGGCATGAATCTGAGTCAGGGGCGGATTTACCCATAGGCCACCAAGGCACTGGCCTAGGGCGCAATATTTTTGGGGGCGCAATTTTTTAGTTAATTTTAACTTTTTAGTTTTTCATAATTTCATAATTCTATTTACCTAAATTTATTTTTTTTATTATTTTTTTTTCGTATACAACTTGCATGAAACTGGAGAATGGCTCACGTAGTCACGTCGCAGTAACGTTTTAATTTATAAGTTATAATAACCTTGCCGTTTGAGTTTAATCCTGCGCCCAGCGCGCGCCACCACCGCTAGAGGTTCGACATCGACACTCGACGAGGCAGTTGCCGGCGTTGCCTATGTTAATGCATGGGAGATGGTATACGGGTGTGCGGCGTAAACACGTACAATATTGTGAATGACGCATGCGCAAAACGTCAGCCAAGGCGGTCAAATATACTGCCTCGGGCCGCCGAGTACATTACTACATAGTACATTGTATATAGCCGCTCTACTAGCTAGGTGGGGGACAGCTGCTCGCACAGACGCACAGTGCTTAGTGGAATGACCCGCCTCACCCCGCACCCGAAACCACAATTAGAATACTGGAATTAATTCTGGAAATCAGGTGTCTTGATAAAGTAATTAATAATAATAAATATTGCGACAAAATCTGCTAATCGATTACGATTATAGAAACTAGAGTGCTCACCACCAAATCATAGATAATTTTGCTACAGATAAATCAGGGCGCAATATGATTTAATCAAAGGTGGGCAAGTTAATGAAAATAATTAAGTCAAGTTAAGTTGAGTTAAGAGGGCACAAGATCGATAAGTTAAAAGTTAACAGTTAATAAATTATAAATTTAACTCTATAAGTTAAAAGTTAATATAGAAATAAATATTAACTTAACTCAGTTTAAAAAAAGTTAATCAATTTCTTTAATTAGTTTTCTAAATCACATAAAGAGTGAATGTGTCTTTCTAGTTTCTAATTAATAAATTATAAAAACAATTTTATTGAATTTTTATCATAATGTACAGTGTATAGTGTATACCCTTTTACTTTACTATTATTTATTGATTTAAACTATACTTATCTCAAATTAATAATTTAACAAACATATATTTTTATATCGTATAGCAATTGAATGTCATAATACCTGAAGATGAGTACATGGCCTTCATATGTAATAGTAATATTTACGTATAAACGAAAAATGTAAAAATGTTTTTAACTTGATGGATTTTTTGTTAAATCAACTGAGAAAAGCTAAGTTATTTCAACTGTAAATTAAACTAGTTCAGTTCATAAGTTGATTAAAAAATAAATTAACTTAACTTTAACTTTTTAACTAGTTGATGCCCACCTTTGGATTTAATTATTGTACAAATTGTATTAATATTTATTTGTTTAGTTGGTATGTATAAATATAAAAATATCTAAATACTATTTTTATAGTTTTGTTTTAGTTCATGGAACATTACTCCCCCCCCCCCCCCGTGGGAGCACGCCAATGTAAGGGGCGCTAGTGTTGTAATGCCTAGGGGCGGAAAAATGGTAAGTCCGCCTCTGATTACTCATTTCTTGTATCTACCATGAATCATGATTGTAGAATTCAGTATTGTATATATCGAGATAGATAAACAATACTGTATAAATTATTGTAGTATAGTATTGTATTAGTAATTAGTATAGAATAGTATTGTTTATCTATCTCGATGATTGCATGACAAAATAAATTTATTTTGTCATAGATGATTGTATGTTATTATATTATTATTATAACTGATGAGGTAACTACTAAACTGAGTTCTAGAAATTATAGCAAACACATTATATTGGTTTTACAATGATGTGTTTTTTTAATTTTAAAATTTTTTTCTGTGTTCACAATAAGTATTCGATATAATGCTTCGATTTCCAACTTCAGTATCTTGTCCGATAGAAAACTGAATATTGTTGGTGCATTGGGGAGGATAAAATTCCCAGTAATTTTCAAAAGCGCCGAAAAAAAGAACCAAGAAATTTAGGAAAATTCGGAATTTTTACGCAAAATTGGTTTTTGACAAAATCGATTTTGGTTTTGATTTGTTTTGAACTTTTACTGACATTTTCAGTTTCACATTTTTTTAGTTTTTATTTCTATGAATTTTAATACAATTTTATTTGTTGGGTAAAAAATCTTGAAAATGTAATACAAGGCTCTTAATATATTGTTACAATGGTCAATGATATTGTAAATTGTTTTAAAGTACCTATTGTCTATTGAATGTTCAAATATTGACAAATCACGTATAAATGACGAACAAGTACAAATTATTTTGAGCTAGAAAATCATAAAATTTTTTTATTTTTAAATCTAAGGTTTGAAAGTGTGATACAAGATCCTTTATAAGTTTGTCTACTTTTACCAAAGAAAAAATGTCTAGAATAAAGTCAAATTAAATTTTATGAGCATTTGAAGTTTATATTTTTACAATATTCCATATTCACACGATTTTCTTATTTTATTGTAATTCAATAACGAATGACTGTAAATACATGACAATTCCATACCACTGAATGTTAATATTTTCATTTTCTATACACCGCATACAATTTTGAACATTTTTTGACTCATTTTGAACTATTTACAGACAATTTCAAATTTCAAATTTCAACTTTTTTATTTTTTTTCTATAAATATCAATACATTTTTATTTGTTGGGCCAAAAATCGTGAAGGCGGGATCCCACGACTCGTGTATTTGACGAATATACACGAATACACGAATAATCGATAAGTTACATGATAATTTTTGATATTTTAATTTTTTATACCTATTATATTCACAAGTAAAAAAGTGAAAAAAAAAACAGAAAACGCAAAACGATTTTATCGATTTTTAGAATAAAATTTCGAAAATCGGGCCCTATACGTCACCCTATATACCTCTCTTCTACAACTTTTAACTAAGGTATTTTACTCTAAAACCATTCAGTAAGCCATATTATTGGAACAAAATTGGCATGTTTTACAGTAAAAAAAATTATAATTACGGCCGTCAATACCGTCATGTGCCACTCTCGTTTCTAGCGACAGAGTTTATTCCCTCCCAGTCCCGACATTCGCGTACAGGTAAGCGGCAGGTCAAAACCGGTCGGCTGTTATCGGAGGTCCGCACTTCGCACGTTGTTACTTGTTGCATTATTTTTATTTATACCACATTACCACCTATTAAGCTCATATTATTATTTACGGGAAATGAAACAAAATAAAATTATGCTTGAATTTCGCTGCCCTCGACCGTCCATGCATTACCGTATTGATGTGACAGCCACGGCTGTGAGTAAAAACTTATTTTTTTATTCCAATAATACGGCTTACTGAATGGTTTTAGAGTAAAATAGCTTAATTAAAAGTTGTAGAGGAGAGGTATATTGGGTGACATAAAAAATTCATTTTTCGATATTCCATTTTAAAAATCGATAAAATCGATTTAATCCAGGACCATCGCCCATGATATACGTAAACTCTGGAAGACTGTTTGAGACTAATGTTAGTCTTTGCTGTAATAACTGCCGTTCAAGCACGCATTGTTTTTGTAATAAATCATTGTATAATGCAGTTATTGTTGATTTGAAAAATTTTTCTACATAAACGAATTTTGTGTTTACATAATACATTGCATATTATGCAATTATATCTGTGTTTTGAGGAGAAATGGATTTGATCTGAAAGTTATTTAAAACATAGGATTAGTAAGAACTAAGAATCAGTAATTGCGTGTGTTCTGTTTGAATTCCTGGAACTTCACACGCAAATGTTTTTTTTATTTGTTTGAGAGCAAATACTATTTGTAGATGTACGTATGTATTATACAGTAGTTATCGTTAGTGATCGAGGTTATTAATGATGCTGGACCATCAAATAAAACAACGAAATCTTGTTTTTCACAATTAAAATAGTTATTTATCCATAAGGTTTTGCCTTTAAACGTGTCAATACCATAGTTATCGGAAAATTTCATTTTTGTACCCGACGGAAGTATAAAAGTGTTTTCTTTGCAGCTATTTGCTATAGCCGTACCTTCTGATAAATATATTTTAAATTTAGCTTGTACTACGAAATTTTCCCATTCTCATCTACTCGATTTAAAATTTGTGCCTCTACAATTTCCAAATCTGTCCAATGATCTTACCACTGTGTGCGATATTAATGTTATTTCGTTCATTTGCAAATCCGTTACTATCCGTTACGGAAAAATACTCTCCGTTTACTAACTGTGTATGTTCAATTATCGAGCATCTATTGATTGATTTTATACATTTGATAAACATTAAACTGTAATTCATTTAATTGTGTAATACTTATAAACTATAATATAGTTGTTTGTATAGTAATTTTAAAGAGTTATTTATATAAATATTGTTTTGCTAAATGTATGTTACAATTTGTTAACATTATATTATACAACTATACATTTTAAATTAGTTATTATAGGCAGTGAATTTACCTGATCTCCAAAAATTATAGAATGATGTACCTATCATATTATTTATTGACTTGTTAATTTATCAATTTTATTATATTAAGTTTAATTGTAATATTGTGTAATTGTTGCAGGTACGAGCCATAAGGTACTATATTTTTAAGGCTATTTGTGCCCTTGCCCCTTTTTACCGATTTATACTTTATGCGACTGACAATGACATTTTAGGCCCCACAATTTTACTCTGTCCCTGACCGGTCTCAGGACCCTGCCTCATAGGTGGCATCATTATTTTTGTATTATTATAACATGCATAGGGGCGTCCGAAAAAAAAAATCGTGGACCTTTTGTGAAGCCCGGGGCGAAGCGTCCGCTCCGCCCCACTCTAACGACACCACTGAAAATATAAATGATATAACAATTTATTTATTCGTTTTTATGGAGGCCTGAAAGACTTTTGAGTGGGCTAAGCTCTTCCTCCGATTTCCACCAATGTCATAAAAAAAAATTATTTTGCTCATATTTGATCGTTTTACAAAGCCGAATCTTATAGTTAACACCGACTAACATTAATCACCACCATCAGCGTAACTAGGGGGGCTCAGCCCCTCCATACTTATATTTTGCCCCCCTATGAGGTTTTACTTTTTAGTCCCTTCTTAGACTTGTAATTAGAACCAGCGGCGTAGATACGATTTTTTTCTGGACGGGGGAGGGGTTTAAAATATATTTATGATACAAATTACATGTTATTAGTTAAACTAAACGTCATTTTAATTTTGTTTCAAATCGGTAATAGTTATAGTTGCAATAGTTTTATATTAGACTGTTATAATAATTCATATAATAAAATCCACTCGACGTCGTTATCGCTGTTTTTGTCCATTTTATAATTGGTTATTATTTCAGTAATAGTTATCGAGGCCTACCTATGATAAAATTGTTATCGACGATAATTTTGTCGACTTGTCGTGCTATATAATTTATTATTCGTACCGTCGGCAGTTTGCCGAAAGTCTCTTATCACAACAATTTTCCCAAAACAAAATACCAATATAAAAAAGATTTTTGTTTGGGGGGGAACCCCTCCCTCCCCGTACCCTACGCCACTGGTTAGAACCCAAATCCTTCCGAAAAAAATGTATAACAATTCATCAATCGAGAACGGCTTGTCCGATTTGGCTCAAATTTTTTTAAGATGTTCGTATCTGCCAGGAGGTTTTTACGAAATAAAATTTTAGGAAAATCCACCGGAAAGGTAGGAAATCTCAAATCTGTATGTCAAAAATACAACAGTGGCGCAACAGTGCATTATATTATATTGGTTGCTATTAGTTAACCGGGCATGTTTGTTGATTTCATATAATATAAAAATTAATCGCAGAATGTGTTGCTAAGCGCAATAGTTCTACTATACGTGTGTTGTGACTGCAGAACTCCTCCTAAATGGTTAGACCGATTTGAATGAATATTTTTGTATGCGTTTGCGTTTATTCATCTGATTTTAGTACGGTTAGGTTAGGATTTTGTATTAATTGATTATATCAATCCACCATAGGTAGAATACGACAAACTTGGTATAACTCTGAAACTTTAGAGTTAAATGATACGCTAACGTACATACAGCACGGGGTCCGCGATCTACCGCAGGTAGATTGCCTACCTGATAATGTACTGCTGCGAATCAGAATTTATATTCCGGGCAACGGAAAAGTTAAGATTAATTTTGAAACCATACACCGACTATTAAATAACGAATTGAACAAAGTTTGAGTCACATATAGTTGGTACACTTAATGAGCAACGAAGTGCACGGGTTCATCTAGTTATATTATAAAATATGATACAATATAAT
>NC_042494.1:82416396-82418822 GCF_005508785.2 Acyrthosiphon pisum
CTGCGGTGAAGTGTCACCGAGGGGCGGTGAGCTAGTTTTGGGTGGTAGAGGGGTGGCAAGCGTGTTCACGCAAAAACGTTTTACATGATGCGACCTAAAAATAATACATAAGATTATTATCTAGGCAACCTCATAGGCTTTTTATTATATTTTAATTTTAACGCGAGTTTTGAGTATTTTAAAATTGTAAATATTTTATACATCTTAAAATACTCATAACTGGTTTTAAATTAAAATATAATAAAAAGCCTACGAGGTTGCCTAGGTAATAATCTTACTTTTAGATTTTAGAAGAGGTCAATTCACTCTAATTTTTAAACTAACGGAGCTACACGTGTTCTGCTGAGCGTAAAATTTGCCATGTTAAGGACTTGTAAGACGCAGACAACAAAGGCCTTAAGGTGTATAGCTTATCTGCTATTATTGCATATTAGCTTCATATAACGCCCCTATTATATATAATACTAGCTGATCCCGTGCACTTCGTTACCTATTAAAAATACCAACTCTATATGAATAATATATTATTATTATAATAACTTTAAAAGTTAAAACTCATGGCAACCATTTACAAACAAAAATATCCATTGGAAATCTCATAATCCCTATTTAAACACCCCCCGAGGTTGGTCCTCTCCCTTTTTAAATTAGCCTATCTGCTGCCCAGAGGTCTAAATCTACCTCTGTACCAAATGATCCCATGCACTTCGTTGCCCGGCAACCAATAATTATTATTATAATAGCTTTATGGTAGCTTTCATGGTAACCATGAAAACCAAAGGACACATACACACAGGTAGACAAACGTTCATTCGCCTCCCAGGGTTGGTTGCCATGGTAATATGGACACACAGACAGACAAACATACATTCATTTTTATATATATAGATTATAGATTAATATATTATTTTATTACCTTTAAATAGGTGACCGTGTCCCGTATTGATATACCTATTCTTATAATAATATTATACTTACCTATATTAGTTGTATCGCTCGTTCGTACAACAGTGGTTGAATACTATTAATATTATAATAGTATAATAGTTATATTATCATATTTTTATTTTCCAATTCTCAGTTCTCAATTTACTGTGCGTCTGTGGCACTCTGTGCACAGACGGCAAAATAGGTAGGTACTATTACAGACTGTCACAGCCGTTATTTTTATTTTAGAGTACGTATAAACGGTATACCGATATACGTAAATATGTTAGATTTTATTGTATACAATTATCAAAATGTTCTGTATATTGAAATTAAAAAATCAAGTAGTGCTAAGAACGAAGATGATCCAAAAAAAATTATGGTTTATATTAATTTTGGTTTTAGCGGACTTTTTGTAACAACTAAATTTCAGTCAATCTTATAAGGGGGTAAGGGGGGTTTTCCCCTCGCGTGTTATTTTACACTTTGGTTTTGTAGGACTCTAGCCCCTGTAACAATTCAATCCTAGTTACGCCAATGATCACCACAATCGCAGTGTCCCTTATACCTTGGATTTTTTTTTGTATAACGCTACTGTGAGAACCCTTGCCACCCAGTCCTATTGTTTATCTTCCTTCAAATGTACTTAATTTATATTCAGAGTAGATTGTAAAATATATTATCAATAAAACGATAGTAAAAAAAACAAAAAGGTATTTTATGTTAAAATATTAATGATTATACAATAGTATTATTATTATAAGTGATTATTACCCAATGCAGAGATTAGCAGATCGCAGATGTGGCTACTATTTTTTTTCAACCACCCAGTGGCGAGGCGAACTATTTTCACACAAAGAGCAAAGATTTTATTCTAACCACCCGAATACCACCCACCTAATATTTTATAAAAAAAAATTGCGTTAAATTAAATTATGTTTATTATTTATTTAACATTTATATATAGGTACAATGACAGTACATTCTTAAAACGTTTGAAGTTAATAACATACATAGCTTCTGGTTTATTATTTTTTAAGATTCTGATCGGAGCAAAACAATGATGGTGTCCGATTTTCTACTTCAGCATCTTTTTGCTGATAGGAAAATTAGTCTAGTATTATTATTATTATTATTTTTTTTTTTTTTGGTGGGGGGGGGAGGGTAGAAATAAAAAATGTAAGTTATTTTCAAAAATGTGGTAAAATTAAAAAAAAATAAGGAAAAAGGTGGGTAAGTGGATTTCGCTCTGCCGTACAGTAGGTTACATACTTTTTATCTATAAAATCATTTCTAAATATAACATTTGATAAATATTGTCAACAATTGAACTTTAAAAACATATAAAAAAAAATTGTGCTTTTTTATTTTTACACTGCTATTTAAGCAATATATCTCCCAGGCCTTCGACCGAGTATGGCACGAGGGCCTTCTGTTCAAACTTCGCAATTTTTTACCCCCACCGCTCTTTCTCTTAATTAAATCTTACCTTTCAAATC
>NC_042494.1:82420088-82426328 GCF_005508785.2 Acyrthosiphon pisum
TCAGGAGCTTTGTAATAAACTTGATGCTTTTTGGATTAACAAATAAAATGTTGTTAAAATGTTTAGAAAACAATTTTTTAATTGCCCGTAAACAGCTCAAAACACGTTAAAATATTTTAAAAATTTTATCAAGTATAGGAATTGATAAAATAAATATATAAACATATGATATACATTTCAAGAATTTATGGTTATTCGCTTTTGAATTACAACAAAATAAGAAAATCGCTACATGAGAAGTCCAAATGTTGTAAAAATTTGAACTTCAAACGCTCATAAAAATTTAATTTGACTTTCTTATTGACATTTTTTTATTGATAAAGGTAGATACCCTTTTAAGGAATCTTGAATTACATTTGTAAATCTTAGACTTAAAAAGAAAAATTTTTAGCAATTTTTATCTCAAAATAATTTACACATTGAGTTTTACGCTTTTTGTCAAAATCCGAACTTTAAATACTTATGGAAAAAAATTGTAACTATATGGATTTTTAATATTTTAAAAATTTCACTGTAACAATAAATTAAGAGCCTTGTATTAAATTTTCAAGTTTTTTTACCCAACAAATACAATTTTATTGACATTCATAGAAAAAAAAAATTAAAAAAAAATTGGAAACTGAAAATGTCCGTAAACAGTTCAAAACAAATAAATATTTTTTGAAAATTTTATTGTGTATATAAAATGTTAATATAAACATCCAGTGAAAATTGCATGTACCTACGGTAATTTGTTGTAGAATTATACACTTATAGCAGAAGCCAAAATCGATTTTGTCGAAAACCATCTTTGCGTAAAAATTCCCGTTTTTTCTTTTCTTTTTCCAGCGTTTTCAAACACAATTAGGATTTTTTAGAATTTAGAACCCCTTAAAGTATTCATTTTGCTATCAGAAAAGATACTGTTGAAGAAAATCTAAGCATTTTTACTGTCCTAAAAGGTGATGACAGTTTAAAAAAAAAAAAAACACATCATTGTAAAATCAATATACATTCATCGCTCCACTCAGAATCTAAAATGTGAATTTTTACACAAAGCCAATTTTCATCAAAATCGATTTATAATGAAATAATAATCGTATACATGGGTACATTCGGTATTCTTACCGAATATTGGCAAAATATTTTGATTATTTTTGAACTGTAATAATGATAGCTGTATACCTAAGCAATTGATTTTTAATTGCTGTCAGTAAAAACTTTTTGGTAGGGCAATAAACTTGAAAATGTAATAGGGGCAGTTCAAAAAGTTGTTAATAGTGAAATTAAAAAAAAGTTGATCATAAGTCCTCAATAACTTTTAACGACTGTCTGAAGTTAGAATTTTGACGAAATTCATCAGTATCGAAAATTTGCAATATACTTTTCAGTCAGAAATGAATAAAACATTTTCAAATATAAGTGATGAAAAGAAAATGACGAAAAATTGCAAATTATATTGTAGTTAAAAAATAAAAATGTATAAAACGATAAATTTTTTAGTTATCTAATGATTGAAAAATTAAAACATAGTTTTTCATAAATAGTTGATAGTGTAACCCAAATCTCTAAAAATATAACAGTAAATTTAACATACTGTTAGTATAAATTACTTTAATAGCAATATTATAAAATATACTTTTAGTAATATAGGCAGACCGTCTTCGCTCAGTTTCTGTTTTGGTGTACAATGATTTGATATCATTGAATTAACATTTAACATTTTAACACATCCATTACAATGACCCATTTGACGTCTAATGAACAACAGAGAGGTACCCATTTGCCACCCTTTTTTTACATTAGTACTTCATTAATTCTATAGTATATTGTGTACAGTATATTATGTATGCTAAAAATGAATACCCATTACCCAATACCCACCCACATACCCAAATTTTGGAGGAGCAACTGCTCCTCTAGACTCCCTTCGCCACGCCACTGCAACCACCCATTCTCCACACTGCCACCCCACTACAAGAAAGTATACATTCTAAAAAAATCATAAATAAAACATAAGTACTGAATAAAGAAAATAAAAATTAAATAACGTGTCTCCAGAGTTCTTGAATGTGATGTCAATATGTCATCATCATGGTAATACTTCCAGATTCCAGCAGTTAAGGTAAAAAAGACTTTAGATGATACGTCATTTTTGGATCATATTTTGATGCCAACTTAAAGCAAAAAACTTGAGGTGTGGCTATAAGCCTCTCCAGCTAACTCCTTGCGCACACCTATCTATATTATAGCTTGTTAACACCCTTTATTAGAATAATTAAATTTAAAACAATGTCAATAATTGTTATAATTATTATTATTGTTTGATTATACTTAGTTTTCACTTTTATTATTTTTAATTTACAAATTCAAACCATAGTTTGACATAATAAATGTAAATATGTAGTCATGAGTATTGATGGAGATTTAATACTTAAAGATAAACATAACCCTTTTTCAAGCTGTACTAGTGTGACCTAGTTTTATACGACCTTGATGTTGATTTCTATAATCAATTTAATCAGCTAACTAATTAGGTTAGTCTTATCATGTTTTATTAATATTTATATGGGCTCATTAAAAACAAATTAAACAAATTACACATGTCCACACTTAGCATAAAATTATCTCTACAAATATTAAACATTTTATTATATAATATAATATGGGTAGTCATTAGTATACAACTAATTTTGACAGTCTATATGGAAGTGTTTTTCTCATTTCATAGTTTTGTTCAGATTGAATTAGTAAAATTGGGGAATTACTGAAGACTGAAATGACAAACAGCACTAGGTTAATCATTAATTCACGGTTAAAATTAATAATATTATCATGCACATTAATGCAGCACATAATCCTATAATAGGTACAAATTACAAATGTAATCATAATTTTGATTATAACATGGTGAAATGATATAACTTTCAACTTGGTCATAAATAAAAAATACCTAATATTGATGATAATATTTATTTAAAACTCAATTATTAGGATAAGTGATTCATTAATCATCATAGGATAAAAAATACTTATGAATTACATTAAAAATGATTATGTTGGTAAACATACCTGATGTTTTTAACTTATAAATATTTACTGTAATTATATTTTTAAGGTTATGATAATTTGGCCTATCAAACGTTGAAATTATTTATAAACGGCTATAAAATCTAAAATGCCTATGAAAACTTAAGACATATTCTAATAAACTTATGTGACAATACTCTTTTGCGGAGTTGAATAATATTTTGTTATAAAATAATATAGTATTTCTATAGCATACTATATGGTATGCCATAAGCATCAAGGTATAATTACAGGGATTTATGATATCCAAATTAATATTTAGTAAAAAAGATAAATTCCCTTCGCCGAAAAGATATTACACTTGTATTACACATTATAGATTAGACACCAATATTACACATATTTATTAATAATTTATAATTTTCCGTCATATATTCGAAAAAAATTGTTTTACTTTTTTTTATAGTCGCCCCTTAACAATTGCCCTCCCGAACCACTCCTTAAATACGGCCCTGTAGGTAAGTACCTACTAATTAGTAATATAAGCATATAATATTATATATAAGTGTTATTAGAGTATTGTTTCGATAATTTAAATGAAAAACATGCTTTGATTTGCTATGAAAAATCCCCTTAGAGTAGGCCACAGGATAAAAACCAATATTTGCATTAAGTGTAAACCCATACATTTTTTTTTTAATGTCCTTAACATACATGAATATATTTTTTATTTTGTCTTAATTTATTAATTATAATATGTTATATAGAATATAGATTATGTACAAATGATTTGGTACTTAATAACATTGATTTGTAAATCATACAATGTACAATGAATGGTGATAATGGTGTTAGTTGACCAGCTAGTTAATTTTATACTGTCAGTTGATTAAAATACACTACAGAGTATTACAATATATACAATTTTTGTTATATAATATTAACTAACTTTTTTACCTTTGTAATTCAAATATGACAGATATGTAGATGTTGTATTGTGTGCTCAGATAAAAGAGTAATTTAAAGAAATATTGGTATTACTATTATTATATCTCAGGGGTGGCCAAATGTTTACTGATTAAGATCTACTGAGGGTATATTTTTTCTTTTAGGATTGTCTTAATTATTTTATATTAATAATTAACATACTTATATAAATAATAAAATAAAAGTGTAAGGTTATCTAAAATGACTAAAACCATCACAGCTCTTCAAATTAAAATTGACAGTTGCCCAAGAAACATCAGTAACTGTTGTTGAAACAGCAAACATATAGGTAACTAAAATAAGTAATAGGTACTTAACTCAATACCTATAGAAGAATATACTATATAGAGTATACACAATGTGTGTTATATAAAATTTTCAATGACACACTGACAACTGGCAGTCGATTTGCACTTTTATAAATATTTGATATTGCACAAGGAAAACAAATCAAGCGAGAATAAAAATAAACAAAATATTATCATGTATATAAATGTTATAATAATTTAATAACCAGAATAAGAACTACATATGTGCATAAAAGGATAAATGGTTTACAATTTAAATTAAACAAAAAAAAAAAAATTTTTTACATACTTATGGCCATTTCTCAGGCTCTTCGGTATAATAATTGACGTGTCCTCGTCTTTTGATCTCAGCATTTTGACATTTACCGTAGATATGGGCGTATGATCTTTAATTCTTCCTCGGTGAGGGATTGAAACAGATCATTAATAATCGGCTCATCAAACTTCAAATAGTTCATTATGTACTCGAATTCGAGTAGGAGATTCGGATCAATCGGTGCTGGTGCGGTACCCGTTAACATTGCCATTTCTTGAGCTAGATGTACTCGACGTTGTATAATTTTTGCTCTTTTGCGAGCGGCCCGTTTTTTGGTCCTCACTACTTCGGCAACGCGAGTTTTGAGAATTTGTTTGATCCTGTCGCGTTTGATCAGTTCGTACTCGTAGTGTTCTATTATTTTAAGAGTATCTTCCAGTTCGCGCATTGTCATATTATTAATCATTTTGCTTAGGATTTTTCGTTAAAGTATTATAAACAAAGGTTCACAGGATTTTCTTCACTCCGTCGGAAATGCGGCAATTCGGAAACCACGTGTCAACTCGAACCGATGATTTACCGTGGTCCAGGTCCGAGACGGAGGATAGCCGATAGATGCGAAACACGGACGAGAAAATAATAGATGAGTCTGACAAAGCGTAAAACACTCTTGTCAATATGTCAACAAAGTACAAACTGTCAATTTCGTACTTCGATATCCGACGGTTCGACCAGTGGGTAGCGACTAGCGAGTAGCGAGACCAAAATAAATAAAGTAAACAAAATAATATCTATATATAAATGAGTAATAACTATTAACTAATAACTAATAAGTAAAAACCGTAAATAGTAAATATATATATAATATGTACTCCCCGCATAGATATATTAAACATTTAAACATGTTCAACCCGTGTCCCGACCGAAACACGTTCGATTCCGCGCATCGCCGCATATTTGATATATACTAAATGGCACAAAGTGGGGAATGCCTACAGTCTGCATGCGCAAACGGGTTCCTTCCCCCTGTGACATCATCTATACTCTGTACTCAACGAAAGTCACCAAAGAAAATCGGTTCTTCCATGATATAATAAACTTTTAAAATATCTGCGCATCCTAACGCGACAACCTACCCTGGCTTTGCCGTACTCCCGTTGTGGAAGACGGAAGTGAGGAACCTGTCTCGACCATGACTAAATAAACTAAGTAGACCTATGAAGGGCTCGTTTTATAATCACCTCGGTTGCGCTGATTTTACCGTCCGAATTCGGCGGTTTAACTTTCGTAATACGGGCCATAACTAGGTTAATAGGTCGTCGGGTTTCGAGCAAGTTGTACATGCCAATGCCCATGCGTAGGATCGACGTGTTCTCTCGCTGGACAGAGCCTACCTTTAAATTGCGTAATACTTTTTTAAATCTTACACATCATAAAATTATTATCACAGAATAATAAAATTCTTATTACTTATTAGGATGTGATACCCGTATGCGCTATTGCGCTGTCTCCGTCTTACAAAATACAAATGTACAAGGTAGCAAAAAGCTGTTTTGCGCGGGATAGAACCACTCCCTCGGTATTTATAGTAGAATTACTAAAATTCCACAACGCATAGGGATTAGGGAACAACTTTATCTGTGTCGTAGTGTTTTTATTTTTTTTATTGAAACTATGATT
>NC_042494.1:82426703-82436012 GCF_005508785.2 Acyrthosiphon pisum
GGAGCGGTTCTATCCTGCGCAAAACAGTTTTTTGCAATGTTGTACATTTTGTAAGACGGAGACAACGCATGCGGGTATCACGTCCTCTTATTGCTATTATAATATTATACTATTATAATATTATACGTCTCGTTCTTGTATAGTAATAAAACTATATAAAGAATACCACTATAATAAACTGATCATATTATTATACAATAACTAATACCCGCTGGCAATTATCATTTATCAACGCTCCAATCTAATTTGAATTTATTATCTGTTACTAAACAGTTATGACCACGATTTAAGATATATTATCTTAAATTGTGGTTATGACAATATTATAATTTAATCTATTGACTATTATTCTTATTTAATAATTGAGTGATTACCATAAGCCATAGTGTAAAGAGTATAGTTATGACTGAAGCACAATTTAAGATTTAAATCATGGGCTGAAGTCGTGATGATATGACATCTATTTTGTCATTTGAGTTAGACGTAATATCATTGTTTATAAATATTATTTATAATCAATGTTAATATATTGTATTAAGTATTAGAGTTTGAAAATCCGTTTTCGACAGTCGTGTTTAATTATTTTTAACCATAATAGTATAATCATGGTATGGCTAACTTATTCTGTATTTCTGTAGTTAAACTATAAGTTACACGACTACAGCAGTGACTATGATTATAACGAGTAAGTACGACATAATATTATTATTTTCTCGATCGTTATTTACCGTTGACGGTCAATTAAATATTATAAATTATAATATGTGACATTTGGTTTGTAGCTTAATGTAAATAATTATAATAGTATTGTATGAACATAATTAATTGTAGGTCCAAAGTTGCAATTATTAGGTATCTACCTAATTATGTAAAATTGTAAAACCGTATTCTAGGTTTTGTATTATAAATAATAATTTATATTTCATAATATTATGCTACTTAGGTCCTGTACCAATATTATTATTCCAGACAAAATCCAGAAATGACTATTCTAGACCTAGTTGAACAAAAATTTATCATGATTCATCACAATTCAGTCTCATAGTGTCTCACATTTGATATTTCTGTAGTCATGTCTTACATTTAATTATTGTCTGTGTCCGCCTAGCCATGGTTGCAAACGCGTTCGTAGTCTGCGGCAGTATTTGTGTTGAGGGGCCCCGATAGTACTATGCATATTGGATATTGAATATTGTTATATATACCATTATAATAATATTATCATTTTATCAAAAATTACTGATATAAAGAAAATTAAATCGCATTAAAGAATATTAATTTGTTACTATTATAAGGCGTATAATAAATAATTACTATAACTATGTAATTTATTCACTTGAATGTGAATTTTAAACAAGGTAAAAAAATATAATATTTTGCACTACTTAAAAGCACTTTTTTATCATTTTATGAATTACATTTTTGGGGGCCCACCTGAATAAATGCATCCGAGGCCCTTAAAGCACCAGGCCGACACTGATTATTGTATTATGTATACAATAACTAGTTGAAATTTGGACGTTTATTTTGTATAGTTTTAAGAATTTTCTCTTACTATATTAATAATATTATGATTAAGAATTTACTTGAATAGTTATATTCATCTAACTGACCAAAATGTACCTAAAGTGTACCCAGGGGCGCCATTTCAGTTTTTTTTTAAGGTGTGCAAACAATTAAAGAGGCCAATTTTTTCCCACCTCCAGGCCAATCGTTAAAAAAACGTTTCTAATGTTTTCAGTTTTTCATTACAGATTCATTACAGTATCAAAAACATACTTAATAAAAACATATTTGTATAGTTAACACATTACATTTTACCGTTCATACATTCTGTGTATATACTGTATATATAGTGTATATATAGTGTATAGTAAAGATATTTTTAGATAGAATAGATGCATATTATTATTATTATGTCTTTTATCTATCGGTAACCAGGGGTAGACTGGTCCAGGGTGTTATACACCAAGTAGCACCCCGGGCCCCCGTTTGTATTTATGATCCGGGCCCCCGATTAACACAGTCGGTATACGGTATAATACTGGTATAATACGGTATTATACAAAATAAAAATAAAATAACATGTTTTAACATCTCTACAAATAAACAACATGTTATTCTTAATTTTTTTTAATATTTACTTATAAAACTAAGGGCTCTTTCCTAATTTAGGTTGGTTTGAAAAAAAATTATGGGCCCCTAATTAATTTTGCATCCCAGGCCAAAAATAGCCAGTCTGCCCCTGTCAGTAGCCACTTACCATTTACACATATTTGTGTGTGCCAGTGGATAAAGTGATACCGATATCAATTTATCAATTATCAAATTAAAGAACACTATATTATAATATTATTTATGATTATCAGTGAATAGCTGCGGTGCATGCACAATTAAAGATTGGCAAACTGAAGGCCATCTGGCCATAGTATTAATTAGGCCTAGGCCAATTGTGGACAACAAAATTACAGGGTGTGCGAATGCACACCCTGCCCCCCCCCCCCCAGATGGCGCCCCTGAGTGTACCTGTATAATATGTATAAGTACAAGGTTTATAGATAATAAAGGTTGCCTCATAGTCACGTAAACAAAGCATTCCCCCCGCAGCGTCTTATTATGCATGACGTCATCCGTAGGAGAGTTTCGCGGGCGGCCGTGGTGTCGTATATTCATGCAATGCTTAATATTCATACTTACAGCTATACTTGTCTGCTAATTAATGTGAATTTGTGATTTATACTTGTTTATTATTATGTTATTAGTGTACCTACCTATAATATCTTAATCATATATTAAAATATTTTCTATTTATGATAGTACAAACCTATAGTATTATACTATGATGTAATATATATTCAAAGAATACTATTCATAATATACTTAATACAATTTACAAATAAATTGTTGACTTATTATAAACAATAGTAATTATTACTAAATGTGTACAACTTTAAACCCAATATTAAAAAATGTTACTTTAAATTCATTGTATATCATTATATTAATATAAACTAATTTTTAAAGTTTTCAGTTTTCTCATGAATGAGAAATATATTCCAAATCATAATCAAAGTCAGAATCAATAATATAATTATTTATTAGTAATATATTATAATACATAATTTTACAAATAAAACATATTTGATAGGTGCTTCAAACAAATCAATGTTTTAATACGCATATAACATAATAAATAATATTATAAACAGTTTATTAACATTACATTTTTTGTTTTTATACATATTTTGAAAAATTTTGAATTCAAGTCATTAATTTTCTTAATTTATTTATTCTACTTAGTTGAGCTTTTGCTTTTCTTTTTTTAGCTAATGATACTGCATGTTGGTTGAAATATTTCATACGGATCAATAACCTTTGTTTGACATAAGACTGAATTACAGGTTTATATTTTTGTGCAATTTCAGTTCTGTTGAAAATCCTGTCTGTTAGCCTTTTAACTACTCCTGATCCTTTAGGAATAAGTTGCTTTGTAATTTTTTTAAATAATCTTTCTACTCTAAAAATGTTATTTTTAAAGTTTTTACTGGGAGTTATTAATCCTCCATAAGAAAGATGATTGATCCAAGATGGCATTAAATAATCATGTTCATTTGTAGCTCTTGATTTTTTTGCCGCTGTTATAGAACCAATTTCAGGAAATTTCAGTTTATGTTTTTTAGCAACCCAACCTGCTAAGTATTCTACAGCATCATTTGTCATTTCACGGTTGTTTCTTGATTCTTTATTTTGTGCCTCATTTTCACTGGCCGTATCTGTTTCAGAATCATTGGACATATTTTCTTGATGTTCAAGTACTTCAAATTCACCTTTAACATTGAAATCAACCTGTTTAAAAGCTGCCGCAACTAAAAATTCTTCTTGATTTTGATCGGTTGTGTTGGATGAACTTGTAACAATACCAGGATTTTTTCCAAGAATTATCATTCTCAACTTATGGAGTGCATTTAGAGGTGATGGGTGGTCATGTAATCCACCACGTGACCGTAACTGAGAGAATAAATTCTCTAGGGCATCTTGATTGATTTTACTAGTCAACAAATATTTTAAGTTGTTTTCTATCAAAATTTGAAGCAGTAATTTAGTTCCATTTATATTCATCAGTAAAGCTTTTTGAAATAATTGTAAGTTTTGTTTTCCAATACATCTCATATTTAAAATAGTTTCATAGACTTCATTTAATAATGCATCTTGTTCTTCTAGACATAATCCATAAGGTGCCGTGTAAGGAGTTCGCTTGTCATTTGAATGACAAACATTTGCCAAGTCAAACCAATTATTAATTAATTCTATAAAATGAGCAGTATCGTTGTTTAATTTTGTGTCATTAATAGGATTATAATGTAAAAGTGCCGTAGCTGTGGTATGTGATAGTAGTTGTGTGGCTAATTTAACTCTTTGCCGTTGAGGTCCTTCCAGAGGTCCTTCACAAGACAGATGTTCTTTTGTAAGTTTATGACACACACTTAATTCAGTTGATGAAAAAGATACCAACGCTTCTAAAGGTTTTTTATTAATTATTTTATTATTTATAGAAAACCCTGTATCTAATAACCAATTTCTGACTAGTTTTAATATATGAGGTGCATCAGGTATATACACAACCTGTCTACCATTAGGTATAGTAAATACAGGATTTTGATAGTTTATATCTAAAGCCTTCCATAAACCTATATTACCGCCTCCGCAATCACTGACACAACAAATAACCTTGAACCCAATTTCATCTAACTTTTCAATTATGTCAAACAATATATCTTTGGTCACTTTTTTATCAAAGTCGACAAAAATGGGTTGTTTCCATTGTGAGGAAATTCCTCGAGCCATTACAACTTGCATTTGGTTATGTGGACCAATAAACTCGTCATGCAATACATCATACTCTACTGTACTTGATATTTTCACTTCATCAAACATCAGAACAGTAAGTTTTTCATAATCTTTTAAATTATCACCGTTAAGTTTCATAATTTTCAGCACGTCATTAAGAATACCATTTCTCATTTCAATCGTTTTGGCCCATCGCTGAAGAGATGACAGTCCTGAAAAAAAAAAATTATAAATAAATTAAAAATAATCTAGAATAAAAAAAAAAAAATGTTTATTACCGGGTAGAGGATAGTGTAGTTTGTTTTTCACATAGACATATGATCTTTTACTGAGGTATCTTAATGTGAAAGCTTTGGCCACCTCATCTCTTGTCCAATGCACTCGCTTCTTTTTCTTTAATATTAAATTCAGTTGATTCTGAGAAAAAACTGATGAAACCAATTTCTTTGCTTCATTTTCAATTGATTTGTTTTTGTTCAGAGAGAGAATTTTTTCTTCTTCAGACATTGTTTTTTGGGTTGTTTTTAAAATTAAATTTGTTGAATTTAATTGTTTTTGCAGTGTATTCATACTAGTTCGGAGACATTCATTAATTTTTTTATAATTTATAAGAGGCTCTTCCAGTGATAAAATCTTATCTTTCTGCTTGTCATTTTCAACTTTCAATTCATTGTGTTTTTTCAAAAGGTCATTGTACAATTGTTCATAATCCATATTTAAAGGTGATTTATCTGGAAATGGAATCGAGTTTGCATTCATTGTAGAAGAAATTTCAATTGACGGTGACAAAGAATCTGCTGAAGTAGAAGTAATGCTGGATAAAATTAATTCATCATGGACCTATAAAAATATACAAACATTCAAAATTAATATAATTTTAACTATAGCATTGTTTATGGTAACTAATTGTATTAATCGCATACAATATACTATGATATGATATATGCTGCCATATTTATTAGGTATACATTATATTTATTTATTTGGATATCTACCTCAAGTATTTGATGAAAATATTTTACAACTAGAAATCTAATTTGATAAATAAAATATATTAAATAATTATAATAATAGTTTTAGTGTTACTTAATCTATAAAGCAAATTATTATTTAACTAAGTTTTTAGATTTATAAATAGAAAATAAATACAATTTTAAATTAAATAAGATAATAATATATACTATATTTTTAATTTAATTAAATATTTACTTATTAATATTTACATTTTGTTATAATTTATTGTACAAATATTATATTACTATTATAACAATTTACCTGTTTCATTGATTTAGCTTCTATTCTCTTATTTCGATTGATCGCTGAAGTAGAAGTTACACTTTGTGAATGATCCGGTGGTAAATGTAAGGTTGGAACTGCATCAAGTTTCAGCATACGAACTTTAGGAGTGTATCCTAAGTGTTTTTGAAAAAATAAATTATTATTAAATCAAATATACCTAATATTTTTTACTACCAATAAAAAATTACAAAAAATAATTACCTAAAAGTTCTGCTTTCAAATCTCGGACAAAAGAATCTGGGGTAAAATGTTTAGAACAAATCACTGATGTCTTAGGATTCCACTTATCACCTCGTCGACATTTATGTATCCACATATTATAGATCTCAAGATTCTTTATTGGGAACCTATACATAATTCATAATTTTTAAATTTATATTAAAAACATAATTAAAAATCCATACATTATTTCATTGAGTAAAAACATTTTTTTCTTAGGTAATTAATTTCAAGATTTATAATAGTCTGTTAACACAAAATGCTTCTTTGATTTTAAGTAGATACCTAATGTAATACATTTTAAGATTATTATTGGATGGTTTTCTTTAACTATAAAACTTGAAAAATATCAAAAGAAACTACCTATATATTTTTCAGCATACCTACATATTTAAACAATAATACCCTATTAGCAAAAAATACAGTAAAAGTAGGTGCCTACCTGTGAAATGATATATCAAGTCCTTGCTCTTTGATCTTGCTAGCATAATGCTTACATGTCGCTACGGCACAAGATGATCCTCCTGAGTGTTTTTTTGAATTTGTAGACATGATATCAAATGAAATGTATTCCAATTCAATTATCGATACGCAAACAATTTACAAAATAGATTGTGAAAACGTTAAACATTAGCAAAAAAATTACAAAATTCGTAAAAACGCATGTGAAAACAATATACTTCACTATATTCACTATTGTAAACAAATAATGTCTCCTACGGGTGACGTCACGGTCCGATTTCTCCCACTCCTACTTTTTCATATTTTCTATATGAGGCAACCTTTATTATCTATAAACCTTGGTATAAGTATACTTACTAATTAGCCATATAGGCAGGGGTGGATTGGTGATATTTTGAAATAAATATTTAATGAAGTGCAATATAATATGTTCAAGAAATTTAAATAATTGTGTAAAGCATCACATAAGCTGAAGGAATCATACACATATTATATGCAAATGTTAATTGTAGATTAATTAATTAAATTAAGCACTCCATTAAAATATTAAAACAGCAAATAGCAGTTTTTACATAGGTTTTCTTAATACATATTGACAATAATTTATTGGTTGTTTTCATTGTCATCAAAATTTTAATTGTCCATTTATTATTATTATAAATTTGGTTCCTTAATTAGCAGTGACAGTTTTAGGAGGGAGTTAATTTCAGAAATTAAAAAATGTTTGTTTATTTAATATCGATACTGTTTTGAATTTTATTTGTATACTTTAGTTTCAAATATTTAATATAATCTATTATTACAGTCTGTTGATTTTTGCTCTGTAATCAGTAAACTTTAATATATTGTTGTATGTGACAATTTCATAATAAACGTTTTTATCTGATTTATCCTGTACCACTTTTATAGAACATTATTAATGTGTTTTCTTGAGTAATTTTCAGTAGTACCTCAATAATTAATAACTTAAGCTCCAAAATAGATACATCAATCAAATAAGTAGGCAGTTCAATTCAGGAAAAATATATAGAATATCAGAACCATAGATATCAGATATTTAGATAGGTATCAGATTTCTTAATTTCTGTTCGTCCAATGTTACTTCTTAAGACACTTGTGGAGAGTTCCATCTCTTATTCAAAAAGACTAATTTGTCTCCGAATGGTTAATATTACTCTCAAGTTTATAATTTAGAAGAAATACATTTCACAAATCTACCATCATCACCACCAAAAATCACCAGAACCGCGGCTCAAAAAAACTGCCTTGCTACGCCACTGGCCCTAATAGTGGCGTGGTGATCGGTAATTTCAGAGGCACTGCCTCTGAGATTTTACTTAAATTGAGGGTTGGGTGGTAGCCGGTGGGTCCCCTATAGTAAATGTAATAGGTAGTGAATAACGATCTGAATTATAATTAGTTATATAAGCAGTGTTAGGCATTATCTGGATAATTTATCTATATACATTTTTCGTATATTTTATCTCATCTAGATTACTTTTAAATGATTTATCTATTATCTAATCTAGATAATAAAAACGGTATTTTCTAAAGTTTTTTTTTTTTTTATAAATTATCTAAGTACTATCTAGATAATTATTTGATTATCTATGCCTAACACTGTATATAAGTTGTATTATATTAATACATTATTATGCATCAGGCGATGGAATATTTGTAACTTGCCTCTGGAAAATTTTTAGTTTGCCACGCCACTGGGCCCCAAGGTGTATAAATATTAAATATGTATCATTTATGGCAATTGTAAGGTATACCCATAAAATAATAATTGACATACCATAGTTTATTTCATAATGTAGAAATTCGCTAGACTAAACTGGTTTAAAATTATCCCACATTATCCCGCACCGGGATAATGAACCATGTAAATGATATGGTCCAAACATCCCGGTGCATTATTTTTCACACCGGTTTAGTCTAGCGAATTTCTACAATAACTATGATATTTTGTTAGTTGTCATCATATAATTTAATTTTTTACTACAAATAAAATACAAATTTAGGTATATATCCTGTATATATCAATTTATCGATGATGGATAAGATAAGATACAGAGATAGTATTTAATGATCCCTATTCTGAACTTATGATTGTTATTAACGTCCTATATGCGGTAATTGTAATGAACAATGGTACAAATAATACAATAATAAAACTAAACTTTCATAAACATACAAATTTAATTATTTTTTTGATTGACTTACACAACAATATTAACACCATTACTTAGACTAGCGGCTCTGAACCTGTGGTCTGTGGTCCTGGTAGTCCGTGATACTCTTGTCGGGGGTCCTCGGCAGCCTTAATACTTAGCATACATTAATACGTGATATGAGTACATTATTACAATAATGTTAGATCTGAATTATGATTAAAGCTTTTCAGTATTGAGCCCGATGTTCAAAAACTTGTGTCTCAAATGCAACACCAACCAGGGGCGTGCTCACGGGGGGGGGGGG
>NC_042494.1:82436480-82447180 GCF_005508785.2 Acyrthosiphon pisum
TTTTTGAAATTTTTTGGTGTAGACTCGACTTAATGGCCTAGCTATGTTAGCTGTTCATAAAGAAATTCACTAACAGCAGAAGAAGTTTTAATGAATGAGCAAAAATCAAGAAAACTAGATTTTGTTCTTTAATTTGGATGTATATCTATATTAGTATAATAGTTTCTATATTAGCAATATAATATTTTAATCTATAAATAATTGAATTTGTTGTTGATTAAAAAACAAAAAAAAAAAAATGGTCGTTAGGTAAAAAGACTAGCTCCTTCAATTTTACTTGACCCCCCCCCCCCCACATAAATTTCTGAGCACGCCCCTGACACCAACCATCGCATTAATTAAATAAAAATAAAATTTAAGAACATTAAAAATAAAATAATTTATATAACATTTTTATGAAAAATCAAGTGTAGTAAAAATAATTATAAATGTATATTTTTTGTTATGTCTACTTATGTAATTTGTAATATAAAATAATTAGGTATTTTAATTTTGGTTATGATAACATGATATGTTTTGTAAAAAAAAAGGATTAAAAAAAAAATTTTATGGGGATCTGCGATTTCTAAAAACCTTTCATCAGGGGTCCGTGATCTACAAAAGGTTAAGAACCACTGACTTGGCCACAATCAACTTAATACAAAAATATCATCATTAGTTGCCTCGTTAGTTGCTAACGGGGTTGCTAATATTTGCTCATTTCTTTGTAGTGAGCACATGAAATTTGAAAGCCCTATTTTAAGCTATATTTTGTTGATTTATATTTATTGTTTTTTTTATGTTGTCTTTAATTCCACAATTACATGTAATCAAATCCATGAATATGTAAGCAGTGGGGAAGTTTAATTTAAAATTATTAATAAGGATATTCTAGTAATTATCTTAAATTTGTATAATCTCAACTTATAATGAATAAGAACGGTTGTCTCCCTTAAAATTTATTTAAATATTTGTATAATAAGTTACTTTAAATGCAATAAACATCATTATTATAAATGTGAATATTTGAATATTTAAGTATTAAAAATATTATAAATATATTTAAATAGCAAAAAATAAATTATTTTACATTGATTTAAAATAAATTTTCTGGTTTATTTTTTTTTTTTATTCGAATATACATTATAATAATTTTTATTCAAGTTATAGATCATTATAAAATACTTCTGTTGATATTTGAATTTTGAATTATTTTAATTTTTGACCACTATGCAGAGCCGTTCTCAAACGATGCGATTAACAAATGATCAGCGTGTTTAATTTTAATTTATTTGTAATAGATAGTAAACAGCTAAGAAAAAACCATTTAGTATAGTAATACAGTAAATTGTGATTACAAGAATAAAAATATACATACCTAATGAAATGTAATATAATATTCTCTCTAAACAAGTTTATTTTAACAAATTATCGATTTTCAAAACGATATTAAATCAATAATAAATAGTTATAAAAATATTCATAATTCAATTTTTCTTAAAAAAAAAAAAAAACATTGATTTTTATTTTGTTTAATTTTGTTATTCTTGTATTATACAACCATTATAATCCTTCCAGTACATATTAGACATCGGCAACAATTACAACTTAAAAGAACTAATATATTTATAAATATATAGTTTTTAGAGTTTTTTTAATTTTAACGGTTGCCGTGTGCCAAGGTAACCGAACTATTATATACTAAGTATTTATAATATATACTAGATAGTATAATTACTGTATAGACTATTTGATGTACACATCAACTTCTGTGGCTGCATATTAATAGTTTTAAATTAAATATTATATGTTAATTATCTCAAATAAATAATTACACAACTGTGTTACTTTTATATTTTATTTTATTTTTGTGTTTCAAACTATTTGTTTACTTTTTAGAAAAATTATACAACTTTAAAATTAATAATGAAATAACTGAACCTCCGTCCCCCGTACTATGTTTAAAATATATAACGAGAATTCGGAGATAAATTATTTTATTACAAATGGTAGGTACCTACCTTCAGTAAGATGATTATTGAAATAAGTAACATCCATTTAAAAATGTATAATACATAGAGTTGAAACATGAATATTTATCGACTACCTATATTTAAGTTGTCATTGTTGCAGCGTTAACACCTTTATAATTGTGTTCAAATTGGGATATGAACCTTTTAATATCTATATAGTAACATATTGTTTCATACATTTCTAATAAACTAGGTATAAGAAAAGAAAAATAAACTTTAATAATTTAAACTAAAAAAAATCTATTAAAAAATGTATTTATTTATTTATTTATAGTATCTACTAATTTCTTTTCACTAAGTATTATTATTATTATTATTATTATTAATTTATTTCTCAAGATAAGAATACTGGGCCTCACTGAGTATTCTCGTGTGGAGGCCCAGGAGTTATTATGTGTACATGAGTGTAATCATTAGTAGTGTATAATTTACATGTTGTATTGTTTTATAAAAATTATTAATTATATAAGACTAAGTAAAATATGTGTATATCATCTAGTGAAACATTAAAACTAAACGTAAATAAAAAAAATATATGATATATAATCCTGAAAAATTCTAATAATTAGAGTATAAATAACAAGAAGTATAAAAATAGTAATTGAATAATAAAATATAAATTTAACAAACAATTAAAAAAGGTAAGTTATAATAATAGGTCAGTGTTGAATTCATATAGAAGCCATTTCTTAAAGTCTATCCTATGTAAAGTTAATGCGTGTGGGTGTTTTGGTATTAAATTTAATATTTTTGTACCGATGAATTTATATTGTTTTCTTGTGCCTGTTTTATGAGGCCATTGCATTTTTAAGAAAAGGACTGCAGATTTAACATATAGTTTTTTGATATTTAGAACATTAAAGTCTTCATATAGTTGTTTTGTATGGTATGTGTTTCCTTTACTAGACGATATTAATTAGTGTATTTTGAGTAGTTTGCAATCTAGAGAGAGCGTTATCATAGGATCCTCCCCAGCCTATTATTCCATAATAGATTTGTTTAGTATGCCTGAACTATAGTTTAACTTTAACTATATTTTTTAGATAAGTAATAATTCTAATTATTGCAAATAACTGTAGTCACTATATATATATACATATATGATATATCTAATATCAATAAATTCACCTGGATAAATTTAGTATTTTAATTATCCACTTATCCACTTAAAGTATTGTTAACGATTAACCAGTCAAAAATACAATCTGAAATTACTGAAAATTGTTTATAAAAAATTAATTGGGATTAAATAAATAATTTGAAAACATGTGATTATAATAATAATGTATGTATATTAAAAAAAACACAGATTTTTTTACCACAAAAATACTTATTTTACCAGCCTAAAGACGCAGCCTTTAATTTCGGTATTCTAGCTTTTTACTTCTACGATTTTGCATTACGACATTGCAAATTAAGCCAAAATAAAAAAAATTACCGGTTAAAACAAGTATTAATCCGATCGGTCATCGGTGTTCCGTATATTCAATATACATAAAACATGTCCTAGTTTATGTCGGAATGTTATGATTTCCCGTTGGATTGAGTGTCAGGTTCTGGACGATCATGATTCGGACAAACCTCTGCGTCACCCACATCAGTATCGATGAAATTCTCCAATGAAGATTTTTTTGCCATTCTCCGATAAATTCTCCTACTAATTTCTGTGTTTAAGTCTTCTTCTGTTATTCTCCGCGAATATGTGATTTTTCGAAATTCCAAGGTATCCTTTTTTACATCTTTTGTAAGTTCTTGTTGAGAGGATGTTGGATTATCTGCCGTCATTTTTCACTTTTGATTGTTTTTTAATTTAGATTCTTCGTTTTCTTCTACTCCCGATGGGAAATTTAGAATTGTATAATATAATTATACTACAAAAACTAAGACAGACAATAGCGTCACTTATTGCGTCATCTGCACAGGCCGTAGGATATAATTCGACCATTATTTTTCACTACATACATTTCCAAACCGGTTTGGTTAGAAGATAATATATAGATTTCATGGCGTGCAGGGTATCAATGATGTACAATTCAAACTTCTGACTTCTGTATCGACCATACAACAGCGTCCACATGTAAAAATCGACCAATGAGAGTGAGTGGTATCTTTTATTATATATAAACAATACATTTTTTCAACAAGTATTATTTATCAATTTCGATGTTTATACCTAATGTCAGCATAGAACAATGTATAAATGACACTTGAACAGCTGATCGGACCTGTTGGCTGTTTCCTTCTATAAGTTACAATATTATATTTAAATTAAAAACTAAATACTGCATTGACACTTGGCAGGTATTGGCGACTATAATAATGTTGCTTTATTACTGTAATTTGTTTTATATTTGAATATAATTATTAAATAATATTTTATTTTGTGATAATGTTGATATCACGAGGTAAAGAATAAAATGGTGAAATCTCTTTACAGATAATGAGGGTAGTTCATACAACCCGTTTTTAATGTAGATGCCTACCACTAGGTAGCCCCACAATTATCGAATGCCGGATTGTTTACAGTGCCGCAACAATAGGTGACGCAAGGTATGCACTGCATTCCCCTTGGAGCCATAATTGTTGTCTCGCATTAGGGGGCTACTAAAAGTTAGTTAGGGCACTACATTTTTTTTTATTATATTATGTATTAGAGTACAAGTACAGGCCATACGGGCCAGTAGTGGATCCAGGGCTAAATTAGGGAGGGGGAGTACAAAAGTACTAAAATTGGCTAAATACAGCGTAAACAAATGGAAAATGCCCCCTTTGCCCCTCCTCTAGATCCGTCACTGACACAGGTTCCATAACGTTTTTCGCATCATAGTTCTACAAAATCTAGTTGCGGCACTGATTGTTTAACGATAATTTTTAGTGCATTTGATAACCAATAATTATACAACATTTTTATTATAATCCATAGGTATATTGATTAAGGGTGAAAATCTTCCCCACCCCTCAGATATTATATACTTATCACCTAATTGGGTTAATATCAACATATTATATTGAATTTTATTGTTGGTTAATAAAACCTTAATTTTGTGAAAGATATATTTTCATTCTAGAAATATTTGGTACAAAATAATAACAAATTCAATAAGAAATAGAATTCAATGATAAATCATTGTGTACGAAAAACGATGCTGACCTGTGGTCGGAGACTGTGTGTGTGAGCCCATCATACTTGTAAAATAGTCAATCAAAAATATTCCATGGCTTTAAATTGCTTTACTTTCCGGTAAACATTTTTTTTTAAAAAAAGGTTTACTTTCCGGTAAACTTTTTTTTTTAAAAAAAGGTAGAAGAACTAATGCGAAATCTTATTTTAAACTTTCAAATGCTAGCTATGAAAATAATTTTTTTTATGAATTTCATACTGAAAAATAATTTTCGGTATTTGAATGGATTTTGTCAAACATTGAATTTTAATTGCATATAAAAAATTATTAAACCTATTTTCAATATTTTTGAACTGTAATTAAAATAATATATGAAGAACCCTGCATTAAATTTTCAAGCTTTTTTACTAAGTAAAAAAGATTTTATCGACAATAATTTGAAAAAATGTATAATTCTTGATATTTAAAGTTACCCAAATTCCCAATTACATTAACACAAATGCATGGGACTTTCAATATTTATATTAATTTTCTCGACAGTTCGTAATTTTTCAAGCTTTTATGCCGTTTGAACACGATATTTTATAATACGGTATTTTCAGAAGTTGCCCAAAATTATTTTATTGACTTTTTACTATTCATAGTGTGCTAAATAATAATTATATTCCACTTGTTTATTTTTTACTGCCATAAAAGTCAACTAATTGTTGTATTGATGCATTTCAAAATTTATGCCTAGAAAAATGTAGAAAATATGACATGCAAATATGCAATATGCAACTCAATCCAGTTCAGATGCATGTAGATTTTGAAAAGGTTATATATACTGCTGCAAATATTGTCTGGCCTTCTATTCAAGTAAAGGGATACAGATTCCAAGTAATTTTTTTAAAACGCTACATGATGTTTAAAACTGTTTTACTGAAGACATTATATGGAAATACAATTACAAGATGTTTATGATTGAGTATTAGAATTCACAGACTATATAATAGAATCATATATAAAAAACTACGCTGACTTTCCACCAGAAATATGTCCAGAATGTTTATCATCGACATTACGCACGACAAACAATTGCAAACCTTTCCATAGAAAATTAAATAATTAATTGAATTCTCCTTACCCAAATATTTTTAGTTTTATGGATACTTCAAAAAATATACAAAGTGAATTCATTGTCAGGGGGGGCTTGAGAGAGCTTAGTCTCCGGCCAAAGTCCGTCAAGCCCCCTCCTTTTTTAGTTTAGTAGGATTGAAGCCCCTCTGCTCACATTGATGTTAATAATGTTAGCCCCCTCCTGATACTTTAATGGATTTCCGCCTATTAAATGGATACTTATATAGCGTTAGGAAGTCAGGGCTCGAGAAATAGAAATACAGAATAACAAAATAAAAAGAAGGATATATTTAAATAAAATGGAATAACTAAAAACTAAAAAATAACCCAAATTGAATTTGTGAGACAATTATTGTCATTCGAATTTTTACCTGCTTCAATATAGACTTACAAGATAAGAATTAATAAAGGACAAAGTTGGCACAGAAAAATTCAACTAAGGCTTAGTACCTGCCAATAAAACTATCAAATTTAAATAATACTAATAAATAATTTATTATTAATATAGGTATTATGACGTACAAAATTTATTTTTATTTTTTCTTTATTAATTTTAATAAAAAGTGTTAATATAAAAAATCAATATTTTTAACCATACCAATATTATAACAGTAATGTTCACAGTCCCAAGTCTGATAAAATGGAAAGGAAAATATTGGTTCTAAATTAGTAATATATATTTTAATACAAATAATATGGTCGCTGTAAATTGCGTCCCATTTTAAGTTTTTTTTGTAAATTGGGACCGTGTGTATTTTGTACATACACAAATTGCCACATGGATATTTTTTTATACATACGTAAATTGCGGCCTGGGTATATTTTATATATACGTAAATTGCGGCCTGGGTATAATTTTGTATGCCTACCTAAATATTTTTTACTCATAAGTAATAATTACGTCTAAGGCTTTTTTTGAAAAATCAATAATTTTCTTTTAATTTTTCAAACTTAGGACTGACAATATAATTGTATTAATATTGGTATAATTAAAAATATTGGTTTTGCTATTTTTTGTTTTTAATTAAAAAAATATATTATTATTGTATGTGTATGATTAAAAAATGTATTATAAAAAAATTGTAATTAAAAAACTCTGATAATAATGTGTAAGACAATTCTCGCACATACAGTCAACCTAGTAATTTTTTTTGCTTGAAATTCAATAATTTTGTCATGAACAATGTTTCTTTTTTTTTGCTTTTTTTCTTCTCATTGTGATATACGTATCACATAGCATGTTTTTTAAAATGTCAAAGAAATTGAATATGTTTAATATGTTAAATTTCATCACGAATTGAATGAGCTGTTTAATTTTATATGAAATGATTCACGATTATTTTTTGTGCGTATTGTTGAGGATACAAATTCGGTCCATATCTGTGATGGAAACTCTGCAGTCTGCGTTGTTGGTTAAATATGTTCCTAATGGTTATCGGAATAAAATACCCAGGAAAAAAATCCCCGGAAAAAAAATCTCCAGACTACAATATTACTCACAAATTTTTTTTTTTTTTTTTATATTTGTTCATTGTAACGACCTCAAGGTCTTTGACAATGCTTATCACAAGTGGGTAGTAGGGAGATCATGTGATCTATTTATCTATGTATATATCACTATATGCATGATACTACCCCCCTTCTCCAAGAGGAGACATGTGCGGTCTTCACTCCCAGTGGAGTGGGACCTAGTTGGAAACCGGATGACGCAATCGGACGACAGCACGGGAAAATGGTGACTGCGTAGAATCACACACATTTTTTTTGCACTTTGCTATGAATCGAACCGATGACTGTGTGAGTCGTAATCAACTGCGTGACCACTGCGCCACTCCGGCCCCAATACTCACAAATTTGTGAAGATATTATCTGTAAAGATCTAAAAAAATTTGAAACTGGAAATTTCCGGAAACAGGTCAAAACAAATCTATTTTTTTTGAATATTTTATCGTGTATAGACAATGCTAATATAAGCAACCAGTGAACATTTTATATAGCTGCGGTCATTTGTTTTAGAGTAACATCAAAAACCAAAATCGATTTTCTCGAAAACCGAATTGCGTAATAATTCCCGGTTTTCCTTAATTTTTAGATTCTGAGTGGAACGATGAATGTATTGATTTTACAATGATGTGTGTTTTTTTTTAATTTTTTAATTTTTGTGTCTGTGTACACGATAAGTTTGAAGTTTGAAGCATTTGAAGTTAAAATGTTGACAACATTTATCAAATTTAAAATTGAATAATTATTTTGTAGTTAAAAATTTATAAAATGTTCAACTTTTATATCTAAGGATTGAAAATTTAAAACAAGATTCCACGTAAATATTTAATTCTGTTGCCAAAAATTCTAAGAAATATATAAGCACAGTTTATTTTTATAGTCATTTTAAGTTCAAATTTGGACGAAATTACATATTAAAAAACCTGGAATAAATATTTTATTTATTTTGTTGTGATTGTAATGATTGTATAATATTATTTGTGGGTACTTGAAATATCTTAAGTATACTATTTTATATCTATGATAGTACCACGGTTTGTTGTTGATGTATTACGCGTTACCTGATGGATATTGTGATATGATTAATTTGGAATTTATTATAAATACCTATTATAGGTCAATTTTTTTAATACTATAGATAAGTACACCTACCTATAATAGCTAGGTATGTCTAATACCTAGACTGACAAACCGTCTCCGCTCAGAATCGTTTTTCTTATACAGTGATATTATATCATTGAATTCAAATTTAATACTATCCATTATACAGTGACCCACTTGTAACCTACTGTGCAGCAGAGCGACATTCACTTACCCACTTTTTTTTTTGTTTTTCTCGGCACTTTTAAAATTTTCTAATTTTGACCTCCCCAATGCACCAACAATATTCATTTTCCCATCGATCAAATACTGTAGTTGAAAATCTAAGCATATTATCTCGACTACTTATCGTGTACACAGACACACACAAAAAAAAATATTAAAAAAACACACATTATTGTAAAACCAATACATTCATCGCTCCGCTCAAAATCTAAAATTACTTATATCAGTATTATTGTTTTTGTAATCATTACTTAACCCCAGCTTTTTTATTTTCCTGTACCAACTTTGACCAAGGTGAAATCTACGCCCTTTTACTTCAATAGATGGCCAAACATGTTTTGCAGCGTTGTGAATAGCCTTTTCAAAATTGGCATACAACCGAATTGGACTGAATTGTAAGTTATTTTTTTTGTACTCTATAACTAAATGTTGAAATGCCTCTAAATTGCATTGTGTAGTCTTCGAAGGTAGTAAAATATAAACGAGTGGAACATATGACAGATTTATTGTACAATAAACGGTAAAAAACGAACAAATATTCAAAAATGTTAGATATGTTTCTTTCAGTTGATTCTTTAAGAAGTTTTCGTTGTAGGTATAAAGTAAGATCACAATTAAATTACAAAAAACATATTGCATACGAGTCTGCAACGAAGTACCACATTTTATGTCTTTGCTGTCCTTGCTATCATATGTAGCACATACCTAGGTAATATTTATAGGGTAATTTATTGATAAAAATGATATTTTGCAATTTTTTTCGTAACGGTTTCGTAACGCTTTATGTAACGTAACGTTTTTCGATTCTATGTGCCAAAGTAAAGATATAAAATGTCAAAAATTTTTATTTTTATTTGTTTTAAATTCCTTGTTGTCAAAAATGTTGTATAACTCCAAAAAAGTGGCTGCTAATTTTGGATAGAAGCTCGAGCATTGTGTAAATTTCGTTCAATCAACTTTACGTCTTGAGTAGTTTATTATATATTATTATCTACATCGATCAATAAAAAATTATCTTTAAATTGTACAGCCTACCGGAAATCGGAATATCCCAGGGCCCAAGACGCAATTTACGTATGTTTTAAAAGTACATGAGCCTCAAATGCCCTCAATTTATAGTATATGAGTACCTATATGACTATATGACCTTTTTTGGAGGACGCAATTTACCGAATCTGAAATAATAAACGAGACGGAATTTACATAAAAAAAAATACATTGCCGAATATCATTAGCTTTGTTTTCTTATTAGTGAATACCTACCAATGGCTACTATGGTCATTTTTATTTTGATTAATTTAGTGCATTAAGTTTCTATATTTTGTGATATATATTTTTTGAATTTTAAGTGATTCTCTTAAAAGGATGTCAGCGCACTATTCGTTTTCTCCCTCTGGCCCACGCGCAACATACACAAAACACGTTTACGCAAAATCATTTTTCTATGCGTTTAAGTAATTTTAGAGTAAAGTCACCTATTACAAAAATGATAGGGAATAATATTTTTGAGGGAATGACATATCGATTTTATATTTTATTATTATTTGACTTGGTATTCCACTTTCAAAATAAATAAAAAAATTTTGTAAATTTAAATGATGTTTAAATTGATTTGAGA
>NC_042494.1:82447419-82453996 GCF_005508785.2 Acyrthosiphon pisum
TCCTCTTAAGTTATTTTGAACACTATTGATATTTTCTGGATGACATGCAACACTCATGAGTGTTATTAGACAAATGATGCCCATTTAGAAATATTCACTTTAAGACCGGTTTTAATTCAAGTTTCATGGCTTGGTTATCCTACTAGTTGTGACTTTCCTAGATTGCTCTATTAGTTATTACAGATAAAATATATTTTCCTCCGAACTACAAAATGTATGTATTGAAAAATTGGATTTTAAAAATCAAACTATTGTTAGCAATCACCAAGAGCAGATTATTAGGTTCTTAAAAGTTTAAAATATGATTCTAATATGCTATAAAATAAACCTAAAATATTCTCTTAATAGTCCTTAAACTGGTAAAATATGCTAAAAATACGTTTTTTTTTCAAATAATTTAAAAATTTGTTTACCAACTACATTAGAAATATGTTGTCCAAATTATATAGTATATGTTAACATTAAGTCGGTTAAAATGACTTGTAAGTGTATGCAAAGTAAATGAAAATTAGTATGTGTGAGTTTAATCTCTAATCGTTTTCGGTCAATATTTCCTAGAAATACCCTGAATTATAACCACGGTTGTAGATATATCTTAAACCGTGATTATAACAGTAGGCCCGCATAATACCACCCGGTATATTCGTCGTTATTATTATTCGTCGGCAATTAACTTACGTACGCATAGGCGTTGACTGAGATTTTAAATTATAATTTATAACTTTTCAAATTAAAATAAGCGGTTTTTAGACCACTAAGCTAGACAAAACTGGAGGAATTTGATTTGACGGATTTTAATTTTGAAAACGGATTATGATTGTCCGTTCCAACCAGAATCCACTCCTTATATTACGTCCCCTCTCACCGTACAAACTACAACCACAACCATCCTATACATAGAATGCTCCGCCTCCTTAACACCACCTAAAACTAAATTCTATATTATACAAAATAATTTCTTCATATATTAGTTTTATTGCCACGCTCATAAATAGAATGCTGTTCACTTCCTAGTAACTTATCTTTTATGTTTATTGTTAAGTTGTTAGTACATTTAAATTTAATATTATTATTTTTGTTATCAATTATTTTTACACTTATAAGAACATTTTTACTAACTGTTATATTACCATATATGTAAATGCCGACTGGCGTAAATTAATTAATAAATAAATAAATAAATAAATGATTGATAAACAAATTTACTAGGTTTTGCCAGAGGCGATTTTTAATATTCCAATTATTGTTAGTGTCATGATGAATACTATAAATACAAAAATAACATATTTTTTATTCTTGGATATCACTGCTGAAAAAATAAATATTCAAAATCGCCTCTAGCATAACCTTGTAAATTTGTTAATCAATAATAATCAGTTTTCAAAAATAAAATCCGTCAACCAGATTCCTCCAGTTTTATCTGGCTTATTGTTCTAAAAGTCACTTTTTTTCATGGGCTGGAGCCCTCTTAAAGTTATTATTATTTGGAAAAAAAGAAACTATATACTATATTTTTATTATTAATTATATTCTATTTTTGAGTTGTAGTCAATTTGCACCAAAATGAACCCAAAATATATACAACATGTGTAATTTGTACCAAAATAAGGATATGTAATTTGCACCATCCTAAGGTAGTAAGAAATAGGAATTGTAATTTGCACCAAAATTAAAATCTATTAATTTATCGATAGTATCTCGATAGTACCAACTTTCAAGTTGTTGTTCATATTGTTGTAAGTTTATATAAAATTGTATTATTATGAATATAAAAAAAAGTTAGCCTATTAAAATAATTTTACATATAATGAGTTATATAAACTGACAACCATATGTGTATAACTAAAATTATATTAGGATTATAGATATATTTATCTAAATCTAAATTGTATACATTTGTTTTTTTTTTAAATTTTACATATAATTATTTTAATTTGCTAACTTTTTTTTATTTTCATAATAATACGATTTTATATAAAATTACAACAATATGTGTATAAACTCAGCTATTTTATAAATAAAAACTAAACTAAATTTATATTAGGATATAGAACCTTGTAAATTGGTACTATCGAGATATTATAGAAAAAATAATCGATTTTAATTTTGGTGCAAATTACAGTTCTTATTTTGGACTACCTGTGGGTGGTGCAAATTACATACCCTTATTTTAGTGCAAATTACAAACACTACCTTCGACTACCTGCAGTGGTGCAAATTACAAACTCCCTATTTTTGTGTGCTAAAATTAAATTTATGTCAGAGTTACCCTATAGATCTATATTAGTTGAAAAAAATTAGCTATGAGACCACAATCTCAAAGAATTGTTCGATATAGTTTTTATTGAAAATGGTCCAGTAATTATTGAGTTTAAAGAGGACATACAAAAGAAATATTCATTTTATATACCTGTACATTAGCTGTGTGCCTGTACAGCCCGTTAATGCAAGGACCAACATGAATCCGAGATATAGACTAAAAATAAATCAACTATTATTGTAACACCATGCTTAAAATAAATTATTATTATTAAAAAAAAAAAATTAATAATAACCACATTGTACATGACATAATGTATGATATTACAAAAAAATAGTAAATTACAGAATATAACAAATTACATAAAATTGTTAAATGATAAATAACAATTTAAGAAGTATAATTACATACATTTGTGACTACTGGGTAAACAATAGCTAACATACACAAGAATTAATTTTGTAATTAATTTCTCACTTTGTCAATTATTCCATTTGTACTTGAGTTGTATGATGAAATCAAAGAATAATAAAAAAATTTTTTAATGAAGTTGATTAGGTGAAATAAAATAGCAATAAGTATAACAATATCTAATAATTAATATTACTGTATGTCTGTATGTTAGTTATTGTAACTTAATAGTAACAAATGTATGTAATTATATTTCTTAAATATTTAACCATTGCATCATTTCATAATTTACTTTAATTTTAGTAGTTTTAATTGAATTGAAAATAATTCTGGAATTATACTATTTTGAGAATCCTCATATAATCTTTTTAAATGATTCAAATTTTGTTCAAAAAGCTGCTTTTCATTTTCATAATAACCATCTAGATATTCATTCCAACATTTTTCTCTTTTGAGACGTGCTTCAAGATCTTCATCAGTAAAAACACCATTATGCACTAATAATTCGAGTGTTCTGTAAAATGTAATATAAAAACATTATTCTAATAAAAAGCTTGAATTTAGTATATATAAGTAAATATACTTTTTGGAAATTATTTCTACAGGAGATGTTGTGCAGTTCTTAATGTTTTCAATATCTGCAAAAATAAGTAAAATATAATTTTATAAGTTTTATTGAATTCAAAAATAATGTAAATTATAAGTAATTGTTTGTATTAGTACATATATAGTTAAAAATAGAAGTCTAGTTAATTTTATGATTATCTAAAAATTAAGAGTTAAGAATTATTGTTATACTATTAGCAAATGTATTTATTTAGTAATGGTTACTTTTTAATATTGACTTTTGATTATGGACAAATATCGATGGAATAGCTCCTAATTTCAATTTAGAACGGCCAAATGAACTTTTCTCTCGATCTTGTAGTTTAAAATGCCTCGAACATATGCGAAGATTTCTACGATATTCAATTTGATCATATTTCTTTATAGCAGCTACCCATTTATTGTAAAGGGTGGAATTCAATGGAAACCTAAAATTTCAAATGTATCAATTATTTTTCCAATTCAAAATATTGATATATTTTTGTGTAACTTACGAGTATAATTGAGTATTCCATGAATTAGCTTCTATTTGACACGAATCCACACAACATGCTAATCCCATATTAACAAATTGTATTATTGTTTCAGTAAAGCTTGAAATAATGGTTTTTGTCAACTAAAATGTAAAATTAAAGAATTAATAATTTCATAATCCCACTCCCACACAGTATGAACATATTCACAAGGAGTAAGCACAATCCACCATAGACATACATTGATTTATGAAAAAGCATTTATTAAAATACTGTATCGAGTGTAGTTGAAATGTATTTAATATCATTAAAAGTTAAAACAATCATTGTATTTATATTTATTTTATTATTATTATTACTCTGTAACTTTTTAGAGATAATAATAAAATAATATATTTCCACCTTATGAATCAAAACAAATAATAATAGACAGTTTGGCAAACAAACAATGACCTGTTTGGAAAACAAATAAATATTATTTGTTTATGTCTCACAAATGGCTTCATAGTTGCAACTGGCAATCTCAATTTATTTAATATTGATTTAAGATATTATACAGTACTCGACACCGTGTATAATTATAATTATTGGTGTCCACCACGGACTAAGAATTAAGATATATTATAATATCTTAGTCTGAGGTGTCTACTGTCCAGATTAACTATAAGAGTACACTGTTTATTGTCAAAAATCAGCTGTTCAGCATAGGAAAAATCTCAACTAGTCCTCTAAGTGCTTTTCTTTTAAAATGTTACCGTATGTTAAATTATAGCTGTAAAGCATAAATAAAAATTAGAAAAAACTTAGGAATTGAGAATCATGATACAATAATACTTATTGAATACTCTCAAAATAAATATATTTATTTTTTTTATTGCTACCTTTTCAAATTGTAATATGAATTTACCATTAATCATAATATAGGTATGCTATAAAAAAATATTAAAAATATTTGCTAAAAATTATAAAATCACTAAATACTCAAAAATATGCACTATAAACTTTTAAAATGTTTTTCATAGTGTTGTGAAAATAATTTCAAGCTTACTTAGCAATAAATTGAATAGCCCAATAAAAACATGCAAATGCAACAAGTTCCGAGCCCTAACTCATATAATACCCATTATTGCTGAACATGGGCGGCACACTGAATCGTAGACCTTTTTCCCCTCGGACATTCCCCCCCGACTGTTTTTGGTCAGCAGCCCCCCCCCCACAAATATATTTTGGATGCGGACATTTTCACCCCATTTTTTTTTAAAGATTATTATTTTATAATTTAATATGAAATTATTTTTTTGCCTATTGTTGATATTTTCAAATATTTTCATAAATATAATAAATTATAGATGTATTTTTTTCAACTAAACTACTTGAATCAAATTCTAAAGCAATTATTAAATTGTTAAATATCCAAACTGGTACATTTTAACAAAAAAAAAAAAAATAAATATGAACAAAGGCTAAAAATATGTGTTAAGAAGTAACAAAAGAATTAGTATCAAATTTTTTTAGATTTGATTTTATACTTATTTTTTTTAATGTTTTATTGTTTCAAGTAGTTAAGTGGATCAAACATAATATATATTTATAATCTATTATATTTATAAAAATAAAAAAAATTGTATGTATGCTATATTTTATTTAAAAAAATAATTTCATGTTAAATAATAAATTCAATAATTAACTTTAAGATAAATTGGGGGGAATTTAATGTCCGCATCAAAAATATAGCGCAGGGAAAATGTCCTACTAGACTAAAAACAGTCGGGGGTAAAATTTCCATTTACCCGGCGCTCCACAGTGTGCTCAGATCAATGAATACATAATTTATAAATAGGTATATGATAGGTAGTACCTGAGCAAAATAATATAATATAGCCTTGTTGTCACAACAATATAATATGTAAAAATAACTTAACCAGGAAGGCTCGTCGACCGTAGTGAAACGGCTCATTTAATAAGAGATACACCAAAACGTCCAAAACACACGTTGGATGACAAACAAGACGGTTGTCAATTCTTACCTTTATTTATGAATTTATGTTATATATTGCAAGAACGATAATAACAATTATTATCAGGCGATATTCACAATATTTGACTGGACTGTGGTTTAGGATGGTTGCACCAGGTAGGTATACAAAAATCACAAAAAAAATACGGAGACGACTGTGCTGTACTGATACTGACAAAGTAATGGCTATCAGTAAAAATTTAAAACTTAAGCATTGTCGCGTCATATTATATTCCCAGCTCCCACCATAACAAATTAAATAGGTAGGTAGGTAGGTATTGTAAGCATGAGTCAGTTTTTAACAAAATCTCACCCTCTGCCACCCTGGCGGCGCTGTCTACCCAGTCACGTAGCTGTGCTGTGGTGTCAATATTTCGCCATTTCTCATTGGTCCAATTTCAAAACGAACGACAACATTATTTTATACTTTATTATTTTACATTACATGGATACATCATATATAATATATTCATTTTTATTATATCTACTCATATCAATAAATAATTGTTTTTAATGTAAGTATATAATAATGTAACTGAAATCCAAAGATCCACTGTTTTATTTACAAAGCGTCTAAGCCGTTTTTAATTAGAGATGGGAGTATGGGACTATATTAGGTATAATCGTTCACTTATATGAACTAGTTCGTACCAGTATTGGATGTGCCATAAAATGGGCAAATTTTTTTTAAATCTCGCCACTTTAAAATGTTATTGGCAGCCCTGTTCTTATCATTACTAGTATCTACTATTTCTCCGATTTAGTAGTTGTTCATAAGCACGGCTATAGATAGTATGGTTGTCCATCGAA
>NC_042494.1:82454046-82544989 GCF_005508785.2 Acyrthosiphon pisum
TATCTATAGCCGTGTTCATAAGACATTATAAGAACCACAAAATATAAAAAAATGGCGGCAGCAGGTTCATTAGTCATGTTGCCATATCATAATATTTATCAATTGGAATATAATATTATGTCAATATGAACGAGAACGACTTATCAGTTAGATATGACTGATATGGGCTGATCATTTTTACCACGATATTCTGTTTTACCTCATTTTATTTGGGTTTCACGCACGGTAAAAGCACAGAATATAATAGTACTATCTATAACCTATATTTCACTCAAAAACTTAAAAGTTAAAAGTATAATAGTAAAAATTAAATATTTTAGTAATTTTATTAAAAATTTTAGAATATGTTATAAGCCGGTGCGTTGTCATATTCACTGTTCAAATCGTATTTGACGTGGACATGTATGTCAAATTATTTTTTTTTTTATTAAAGCCAAGGTTTTCGACTATAGCTGCAAACAATATTTACAAATTTGAATGGCAATTGATTTGCTATTTAAGCCCCGAGGGGGTTGGGGGTCGAGCCTCCATCCAGCGAGAGGTCCGCAGGACCTCGAGTTTGGCGATCGGAGCCGGTAGGCGTAGGGAGCCTCTTTAAACTTATATTACTGCCTACTGGTCATCGAGTATAGCGACCGGAGCCGGTAGGCGAAGGGAGGTCCCTTGAGTGTGATGACCGGAGCTGATAGGCGACGAGAGCCACTATAAATGTGTTACTTTAATTAACAAGGTTAATATTACTTTATAGGTCGTCCGTCTGCCGGACCTCTCGCTTCTATAGAGCGTTGAGTGTATGCGTAAAAACTTAGAATTCGAAACTGCCTTAGCATATAACTTCAAAACGAGGTCTGGCTATCTAATTTTGATTGCACCGTCGTTCTTAACTCGTTGAAGTACATAGGTTTCAAAAAAAAAAAAATAATAATAATCGTAATAGTTGCAGTAAACTAGTGACGCGCAAATGCGCAAAAATCGTAAAATAGCGAACTTCATTAAGCCATAACTTCGAAACTATAAGTCGGACCGCCAAATTCTGACTTCACCATCGTTCTCAGTATAGTTAGGTAACTACATAAGTCTAAAAAAAAAAATATATAATTTCTTGTATATCTGGTAGAATGGCAAAACAATCACCACCCAATTCGAATGCAGCCATGTCGGTGGACGAAGCCCATTGCAGGGTCTATGTGTGCCTCAAGCCCTCAAATATTGTTGTAAAATATGAGTTTTGGGGCCCATAAATGTTTTGTTATGGTATAAAGCCAGTAATTCATTAAAGCAAGTATTTTTTCGTTACACCATCGTTCTTAATTAGTCAAAATACAAATGTTTCAAAAAAAAAAAATCGCGTGGGAGCTAAATTGTTCTGAGGAACGTTTAAATTTTTAAGATTTTTGACACACTGAAAAATTGTCTATCGACATTAGTGTTTTTAAATCTTTCGAAATTTGCATATCTCATGAGCCCACCGCCAGGGTTTACATTTTACCATAGTAAAAATAATTGAAATTACTTAAAATGTAAAAAAGTTAATGTTAAAATATCACGAAAAAATGGAACATTTGCAGTTTAGCTCCCACGCGATTTTTTGGGTTTCAACTAATCTCACTTCAACTACGTTTCAGTGTCTCACAGCTTCCAACTTTGGCAAACTGTAAGTTTCGAGCAATCACTTATCGGGCAAACATCGTCAAGAATATACGCTCCGATATTTTTCAAGGAAACTCATGCCACTCGGTACTACTAACATATTGGCGTACAGCATAAAAAGTAAATTTAGTTGGTACCTACTCTAAATAAGGAAATTTTTTTGTATTTACACTGTAGGTAGGTATGGAATTGAAAATGAACCAATGGCCAAGGAGACAATGAAAAAAAAATTGATATTTCAATTGAACCAGCGGGATTATTTATACATACGACACTTAATTATTTAGCCGCGAGTCTCGATGGACTAATTGGCAAAGACGCAATTATAGAAATTAAGTGTCCTCAACGGAGTATACGCCGGAAGAAGCCGTAAATAATAAAAAATTAAAATGCATGGAGGAGATTAGGAATAGAAAACTAGTTTTAAAAAATAATAATTGCATATATTTCCAAGTACACGGACAACTTAATATTAGTTTAACGTGATTGGTACTACGAATTACACACACTAATAATCACTTACAACTAACACATAGATCCCGGTTGGCTATGACAAGATTATAAATTGCCTAAATTCTACCCCTTAAATAATAACCGTAGCGAGACTCCTAAGGGGGCTGGAACATAATGCATTTTAAGGCCACATATCAATTTGTATAATCACAAACATTTTTTTTAAAAAATTCTGCCAGTGACTTAAATCATTACTATCAGAAGGATTTTCCCATTAAAATTTTGAAAGCAGATTTGAATTCTCCTCTAAATTTACTATGCTATTTACTATGCTTTAACAATTTTGTAGCCAATTCGGAACTTTTTGTACTTTTAATCTGTCATTTATTCAGAATTTAAAATCAAATATTTTTAAAATAGCCCTATAGTGTTGACAGTGCTTGAAAAGTTCCTTTAAAAAGGAACTAGTTCACGTTCACGTTCCTCTTGTTGAAAAGGAACTAAATCATTTTCGTTCCTGTCTTGAAGAAAATAACTAGTTCCTTTACTCGTTCCTTTTTAATGTGAAGTAAATAAAATAAAAACGCTTACCAAGTCAGTGATCGGCATGTAAACATTCTTGATTTTTAATTTTTATAAATGTATTAACTGATATCAAACCCAAGCGGTATAAACATTTGAATCCAGAAAAATATCTGTGTGAACAGCCCCACAAAATCATTTTCATTTTCATTTAGTAAGAAAGATCTTCGAAACCCGAGAGCGGATTTCGTTGTTTGGGGTCTTGTTAGATTCGCATTGGATAGGAGAAGTGCAGTAAAGATTTTTAGAATTTTATCTTTAATAGTTGATTCACTACAGAACATTAAAAAAATTAAAAAAAATTTAATTGGGCGTTTTTGAATGTTTTTCAGCTTTACAGATTTGTAGTGAATTAACGATCGGAGATAAAGTTCTGAAAATCTTTACTGCACTTCTCCTAGCCAATGTGAATTTACCAAGACCCCTTAACAACAAAATTCGTTCTCCAGTTTCGGAAATCTACCTCACTAAATGAAAATCTAGCGAAAAATAACTATTTTTTTATCTGTGAAAAATTAAATAATTTAAAAAAAAAATAAATTCTTCATTTAGTATCTACTTGATACACCCTTTTTAACAGATTATCAAACAACTTTTTAGCTATTATAGTTTAGGAGAAAAGTTAAGAAATAGAAATTTTGGAACTGTTCACGCTGATGTTTTTATGGATTCAAGTGGTTATACCAGTTGGGTGTGATATCAAATCTCTCTCATTAATATTTTATATTAAAGCTAGCTAAATTACCCATATACTCATCATTACTGAGTTACATTTTTATTATTTTCCTATTTAACATAAACTCTTGGAGTTTTCAAAATTCAGACTTTTTTCATTTCAATTACCATACTTACTTAATTAAAAATCAAGAAAGTAAAAAACATAGGTACATTTTTATACTATATTTTTTTTAATTTTAAAATTCTAAACATAACACATTGTTATTTAGACTTTTAGTAATAGTTTTAACTTATATATAAGCCACCACAACAGAAATACAGAATTTATATTTTGTAAACATTATCAATAATATTGTATACAGGTTTATTTTTATAGCTCTTCATATTATTAGCTATTAAATTTCAAAAGAAGCTATACATTTTTTTCCATTTAGTTCTAAAAAATGATTTAATTACTTTTATTTAAAAATAAATGAACAAAGAAAAGAACAAAAAAAATTGTTCATGTTCCTCTAAAAAGTGAACGGAATTCCAGTACATTCCTAAACACGAAAAAGAAACTACGTTCCCGATAAGTTCCTAAATATGGAACGAAATTAAAGGAACGGATTCTTTAGAACGCGTTCCTTCCAAGCACTGAGTGTGGATTATTGTTTAAGTTTTATTTAAGCTCGACAATATTATTTTAAGTAATACAACATTTTATTATAATATTAATACTATTATAAAACTATTATTTGGAAGTATATAACCATATGAAAATTGGATAGAAGTTTATACCTATAATTTTGACATGTATGCCAAATTATATATTGTAAGAATGTTGTAGATGTGTATCAAATCATTCAAATCTTATTCTAGTAATTTTTGTATGGTAAATGTTTAATATTAGAAATATTTGTTATTTATTATATGTAAATGAAGGTAACTATTATAATTATTATTAAAGCATAAAGTATTCATTCCTAAATTGGTACATATTTTGTTTTATTAAGTAGATAGGTTAGGTACCTACAGTTTTTAATTAAATTTAAAATAAAACTACAGTTCTAAAACTCATTAAGTAAAGAAGTTACTATTTATAGTATGACTGTAAAGAATAAATCTTTTTCCTTAATTTAAATATTTACATTTTAAATAATCAGAAAGTATATATTATAACAATCGCATAGTGCACACATGTTCTAAGTGCAACATTTTGGAAAAATGAGCTATTTACAGTTTTCTTATGAAATCACAATTGTCGTTCCCCTGAACAATTACCAAAATGTCACTTACAACATGTGTGCACTATGCCATTGATAATAAACTCACAGTGACTAATTTAACTTCAGGCTAAGAATTAAAAATATTTTGCTAGTAGCAGGCTTCCATGTTATTGCAACCGGAAACAACCAGTTTTGGTTTATATGCATATTCTTTTGATGAGCGGGTTATAGATAAATTATATGTGTTTAAAATATATTTATATATTTTTTAATTCTAAAATTTCTAGTAACTTACAAAAAAAGTTATTGTGGTTACATTTCATTACAAAATCTTGTGAAATTTTCTTACAAAAATTTTGAACTTAGGGTGCTGGAGTGTGCTGGTTCCTATTTTTAACCTAAAGTAATAGAGATAACCCAAATATACATTATTATTGAACCATAATTGTACAAGAAGTAAGTATAATATTGAAAGAAAAAATACGTTGGTAACTATTGTAACCCCAGGTTAAAATATATTATTATGATTAGCAATGTTAAAAAAAAAAAAAAACATTAATGAATGATATTACATAAAAAAAAGTAAAATACAGAATATAATAAATTACATAAATATTGATTCAAGATGTATAATTGCACTACTGGGTAACAATAACTAACATAATTTCTTACTTAGTTATCTATTCCATGTATACTTGAATTAGGTACATAATTTAATCAAAGAGTAATATAATATATATATAATTAATTGGATTAGTAGAATTAAAAAATGGAATAAATATAACATATATTATAAATTGACCATGTTGATATAAATGATGTCATAATTTACTTCAAATCCAGGTTTTTTTTTATTTAACTCGTAGCATCTGTAATGTTATTATTTAGGTTATCCTCGTACAATCTGTATAACATACCATAAGCGCGTTCCATCATCCCCATTCTCTCCTTAAAATACTTAATTTTTTTTTCATTAAGCCTTTCTTCGTATTCTAGACTGTTTTCTCTTTTAAGACTTTTTTTGGTTTTATTATCCACTGATAATTGGTTTTTTCTGTGAATATATAACATTAAACGTTATTCTAATTATAGTTTGAAATTAATATTTGTAGGTATAAATACTTTTTGGAATGTTTCTCCTCAGATGGCTCTGATGCTGGCTTCTCATTATCAAAACTTCTTGATGCCATTTTAACGAACAATATTAATGTATTATGGATTTGTCAACTAAAATGTAAAATAATAGAGTTAATAATATAATTCTCCCAAACAGTAAGAACGCATTAACAAGAAGTTAGTGCCTTGCACCATACATATATATCAATCAAATAAATGGATTATATTTTGTGTAGTTGATCATAAAATAGTAACATTAATCGTAAAACTTATTATTGTTATGAGAAATAATAAATAATAATATCCTGTTTGGAAAATAAATAAATATATATGTCTCATAACTGGCTTTAGTAGAAATACACCAATGAATAAAATATAGAATATTATGTTAACAAGCGCAAGTTTTGGACATTAAAATATATTGCCTGGTTGGCACAATAAAATTATAATAATTAACCAGAAAGGCTCGTCGGCGGTAGTAAAATAAAATATGGTTGATCAATAAAATAAAATTATTAGAACAGCACACATAGCTGTTGCATTAGCGCCTGTAAGAAATTAAGTATTTACAACTAATACAATAGAAAAACTAATTAACCTCAGATGTGTAAATGTATTAGTACTTTGTATTAGCATTGATTATAAATACTAATATAGTATATTGTACTTATAATCAACGGTATTAAGTATGTCAACAAGCGGGTCAAGTGACAATTGTTAATGAAGACTTCATAAAAACACAGAATGCAGTCAGGGAACAAACAATGACCATGGCATTGGTATCTACTAATAGTACCACGAATTAAGATATACCTTAAGTATATCTTTATTCATAGTACTGCCCTTTCCCCTGAGGTATATCAAAACACGTTAAATCACAATCAACCTATAAATTTTGACCACCATATTATTTAACCGGGATACACAATTTAATCAGGTAAAATTATGTTGATAGAACGATAATTACCAGACGATATATACAATATCATAGAGTCAATGACATAAAGTAAAGACGACGTGGTTCGGGACGGCTACAACAAGCAGTATTCGTGTGCACCAAAATCACAAACAGTAGAATACTTGACACCGACAGACGAAAAAGTCAAAAAGATTCAGCAGTGATTAGCTGCATAGACAAGATGTATATCGTATAATATAATATCAGTGCTCACTATCGATTGGCGATTGACAGCTTATCAATTGACTTGATGGCGGCGGGTGGCTCTGTAACGGGGAACTAATATGAATAATTATGATACACAGCGTTCCTCTTACAGCTTATCACTTTCGATCGACAATAGGTTGACAGACGGCAATTATAGACGCTAATGAGTGACGAGTGATTGAGTGAACCGAGTGAAGAAGTTCTTGAAAACATATAATAATGCGAATTACGTTATACAAATTAATAATATTAGGCGCACCTTATCATTCAAATAATATGTGTACGCCGTACAGGGCAGTGACGGAAGCAACTGGTTGATAGCATTAAGTGCTGCCAACCAGCAGCTAGACGACATTGACAACTACAAAAAAAAAACCCAATCTAACCTAACCTTGAAGGGGCGCAACAGGCAAGACAACCACTACAGTATAAATATTAATGGCACCCACCTTTAAATATCTAATTTCGTTAAAAGTTAAGCCATAACTATAGATATAAATGTACCGTATATGTACCGGAGCTATTCGTACGTACCTACTAAAAAATCCTGGACAAAAATGCCATATTATTATGACGTAATCACTAATCACAGAACAAAGGAATTTCTTCGCCTCACGGGACGCAATTATTTAGTATCCATGGCTGGATGTATGCACTGTAAAGCATTGTTTTAAGGCCTTGATAGTTGCCAGAGTAGACAACAGTGGTAGAAACTTTTGTTTTTAAAAATATTTAACCGCACTATTTTAATTGTAGAAAATATTTATTTTCAAATACAGACTCACTATTCACAGTACTGAATCAAGTATTTCAGCGAAATACGTCCTATTCTTAAAAACAAAAAACTAATATTTTAGTATAATGATTTAGTATAGGTAGTGATTATTATTTTAACAACACTAAATTCAAAAATTCTTTTCAAAGTTAAGCAGACGTTTTAAAGTATAATGTTAAGCCAATTGTATTTTATTAAGAACATACAGCGATATGATAAGTAGGTAGTGTAAATTTATGCCAAGGCACCCTACAACATGTCATTATTGACTTAATAGTTATTATTTATTATTTATTACCATTCTGTAATTACTATAACTCCACTCATCCATTTTAAAATAATTGTAGACAAAGAATTCCTAGTTCAATATTTGTTATTCATAAATCGAAATTGTTGTTATATCATTTTGGTTGTAAGTATTGATTTACAAATATGGGTATTTTTGTTAAATTGAATCAAAAAAATATAATTCCAAATCAAAATTTGATATATTTTTATGAACATCAAAATGTAATAGGAATTAGAGGAGACGAACGTTCCGCGTTAAAATACGTCTCGTACGACGTACCGTGGAGGTAAACTGCAGTAGGCAAGTGTAACGTAATTGTTATAATAATATTAGGGTGGATACGTTCACATACCCCGCAAACCATAAACAACCCACTGTGCCCCAAACTATTATTGTTTGTATAATATTATGTTTTCTCTGTGCGATATACGTTTATATACCTTCAGGAGGCGAGAAGTCGGAAGAACATTATTATTTATTATTAATATCGCTAATCTTAGTTTTATGACAATAATTAATACGCGTGTCGTGTGTGTGGCTGCATCCGAGTTGATTCACGGGTACCTGTTTACCTGCACTGATACCGTTGAGTTGATTCCCGGGTCATCAAGAGGTATATGCGAGTTGATTTCCTGGTCATTAATAATGACTCATTATATATTATTTTCAATATTTAGTCAAATTTTGCATCCTATTATTCTAACCCAAGAAACACCACGGAGAGATTGACTGACAAGTTTCTCAAAAATGTTGTTCTTTTTAGTTTTTCATATTTTGAAATCATTCAATTCTTTTGTTAAAAAATTACTATTAAAAAATTTAGTATAATTTGGTAAAAAGTTATTATTAAAAAAATTTAGTAATTTGGTAAAGATTTAAAACACATTGTTTTTAAAAATTGGTATCTAATAGTAATGAGATTATACCAGTATATCGTGACATATTATGACCCGGGAATCAATTCGTACCTACCTATTAAGGACCCGGGAATCAACTAATACATACAATAGGTACAATGCAAGAAGGTCTCGGAAATTAATTCAACTGCTGCGCCGGTGTGTGTGTATGTGTGAGCACCCACACGAGCGATACCTACAATACAATTACAGGTAGCCGGGTGGTCAGGTAGCAGGGTAACCAGATATTCTATTGATTACTGAATAGGCAGATACCTACGTCATTAACGTACAGTGGTGCTAAAGCACTAAAATCGGAGGCGGGGGTGATTACCCTCTATAGATTTTTCGATAATAACCCGTATGATCTTTACTTCTACTCTCATATTTGTCGACTATTTATATTATAAAAATTAATAATTTTTCTTTTTGCTTACCTAGTTTCATTTTTCTTTTACAATAATTATTATTACCTATTGAAAGTATTCAAGACTTGTTTCAAGTTTTCCTTAACAAAGGTAAACGGTATTCTAGCTGGTATATATATTAGGTTATCTATAGTGGCGCTTATAAATGAAATTAAAACTGGCAGTTCAAATAGTTTCTATTGACCCACCCAACCCTTAAAAACTCTGAGAAATGGAATAAACATAATATAATTATGTATCTATAAATAATTTGATGATATTCCTGTATTTAATAAAATTATAGAAGAAAGACAAGGAAGTATACTCCGTTATTTTACCCAACTGGTACCCACGCGCACCCTTGGAGGGGAATCGCCCTCCCCATTCGTAAGTCGTGAGATGTTCTGTTTTTGTTAATAGATAAATACATTTTATAAATTTTGTTAATATTGTTAAAAGCTGTATTAAAGACTAACAACTTTACTTATTATAATTATTCATATTGCTCACTTGTATGAATGAGCTGTATATTTATTTAAAACATGTTTTATTTGACGCAAACAAAAATTGTATTATTAATTTTAATTTTTAATGACCACTGTAAAAAGTAGGCATTTCTCGCCTATTTTTTTAGCCACCATCAGGACATTACGAAAACGAAAATACTAATTTTGGGCCGTGACCAGGAGACCCCATTTTACAGTTATACCCAAAATTGACCAGCAAGTGTTTGGGCGCAATTTACAATCGCCCATCGCGCACCGGCGATTTGTAAACTGTGAACAAAAGATACCTAACCTAACCTTTAGGTAAAAATAAATTATTCAAGGACTCTCATTGGTTTCACCGGAGTTATAATTTACTGATATTTATAATGGGTAAAAGTTTGATAAAAATAAATAGTATTTAATACTTGCATTTTTAATACATAAGACAAAAAACTTTTTTGGTAATATTTTAAATACTATTTTTTTTTAAAGTATATTAAAATATATCTACTGCTCAAATACTTTTTAAACGTATTTTTATGCAACACTGACACTGTGAATACGCAACCAAATTGTACCTATTAGCTGTCACTGTGATTGATTACAAGAAGTTGAAGATACATACAAATAACTATATTCGCATTATATTTATCATAGTAAGCTTTTTTCTTTACACTTGGTTTTTGGGAAAATGGAAGTGTATTATCATACCTATTATTAAATCATTAAATAGTATATACCTACCCTAACGAGTATTCAATACCTCGAACCTTCCACAGTTTTAGAATCGGTCTAAAATATTATTTTTTTTTTTTTTTATTAATTATCCCGCGGCAACTTAGTCTAAAATATTTAATAGTTTCAATATAGGAACTTCATTTAATTTAAGTTTTACTTAAAAAATAGGTAATATTTTTTTAGTGTGTTTTGTTTTTTTATTAAGTGTGCTTAAAATATGTTATTGGTAGAGTATTAGGGTTAGTAATATATAATATAAAACTAATTCAAATTCTTGTCTAGTCCGACAATTCTAAATTTGGGGCTGAATGGCTGATGATATTTTTATTATTATTTTTTTTTTTTTTATTCACTGTTTAAAATTAATTATTGATATCACACTCTGAACATCAACCACATTACTAATAATAACATAACTATGTAGATATTAGATAATAAGATAATTACATATTATCATCACTGCAATATTCAATCACATAAAAAAATTATTTAAGGCCCCTGCAAACCCTATTAATTTTTCATCAAAACGATCTTAGCGACTGGCAAAAATTAAAGTACCTACTTCTATTGGTTCGATTTAAAAAATGTAAAGATGTTTTAATCGGTCAACATTCCACTTTGCATCGGTTGGAGCATATTTTTTTAGATATTTTTGAATATATTCAATATTAAAAATTTATAAATTTGTAAAATGTAAGATATTTATTCTCGTCAAGAATTTGCTAAAATTGAAAAAGTGTTCCGACCGATCTAATGATTATATGACTTGTGCATGAGGTGCGTGTTACCATAAACCAGATAAGAAATAACAATGAATTGAAAATTGATGCTGGTCGAGGGTGATGGTAAGGAAGAATACACACACTAATGATCAATGATCATTGACAACACACACAAAGACGATCAGAAATAGCAGGTACGAAATAATTGCCTAAACACAACTCCTTAAAAATGACACATTTGCAGGGGTCTTAATATTCATATTTATTAATTAATTATTAAAAACAATATTTTAATTGATTAATATATTTTGTAATGTCTACTATTAGGTTTATATAATATATATTCTGGGATAAGTAGATTACAGTAAACGCAGTACAGTGCATACTATATTGTCTATATAGATACTAGTATCCAAAAATATAATAGGAACCTATCTACCTACCTACCCATATATGTTGCGCCCAATGATTAAATACGCACAAGATAGGTCTTTTTTATTTTCTAGTTCTTTATCAAAGATTGTGATTTAATAGATACTCAAAAAAAATTAAAAACAGCTTATTGCGTAGGGGGCAGTCCATCGTGAAAATTCCCGTATTCCCGGTTGCCAATCCGCCCGTGGGTAAATATTTCGAACGCATGACCTTGCGTTTAGATATTATTTGGGTTTTTTTACTGCATAAGGGACTTAAGCCTGTCCCTATAATTAATACTTATTTTTTCAATATAATTGCATTTTTCGAGAAATGGCTTTCTGGTAATATTTCAAATTCTGAGCTGAATTTTAATAATTATTCAATATATAGATGTGATAGGTCCTTGTCTAATAGTAATTGTAATGTTGGTGGTGGAGTTTTAATTGCAGTTAATTCTAATTTTAAAAATAAAATATTGCATGTATCTATTAAAAGTGTCGAACATTTATTTGACATTTGTTCATATACAATTAAAATTGACTGCTTATAAGTTATATTATACTTTGCTGTGTTTATATTCCGTCTCGTTCAAATATCATTATGTATGATCATTTTTTTTTGCACTGAACGGACTTTATTTAAACAACTTTAATTCCAAAATAAAATTATCGTATAAGGTGATTTTAATTTACCTTCGTTAATTTGGACAAATACTACCTTACCTGTTAATTGTAATTCATATATTGATTCTTATTTTATTAGTGTGTTATCTCAACTTAATTTAAACCAATATAATTATATTCGTAATCACAATAATGTTAGTTTAGATTTAGTATTATCAAATGTTCATGTTAATGATCCTGATCCATTATTACCTATTGTTAAGCACCACTCTGCGTTAAATATATCGTTAGACTACTTAGACTGTAATCAATTTGACCTTCTTTTAGTACCCAAGTCATTCTATAATTTTAAAAACTGTAATTTTGTTAATATTATTAATTATTTAGGTGACTCATTCTCTAACCAGGTTTTTAATTCATCTGACGTTAATTTTCTTATTAATCAATTATATTCAATCATTTATAAAGCAGTTGATAATTTTGTCCCAGTAAAATATATACTCCAAAGTTCTTTCCCTAATTGGTATTCTAATAAGCTTAGGTTGTTGATCAAAAAAAAAATTGCACATTTAGCAAAATAATAATATATTTTATTACAACCATTTTTCTCAGTTGCGAGCTAAATGTAAAAGTCTAGCAAAACTTGATTATAACAACTATATATCTTTAAACCACAACTTTCTATAAAACATAATCCGAAATAATTTTGGAAATTTGTCAATAATCGTAGAGATAAAAATGTCTTACCGAAAATTGTAATTTTTGATAATGGTTTTGATGATAATGGCCAAGATATTGTTAACCTTTTGCATCTTATTTTTCTAACGCCTATTGTGATTCAATTCATTCTAATTATCGAAATAATAACTTAAATTATAATATTATAAATTCAACCTTTTCGTTTAATAAATTAACATCCACTCAAATAGATGTACATGTAGGTATTTAAGGTAATCTCTAGTCTACCTCTTGTATCAAGTAATAGACCTGATGGTATTCCACCTATTTTTCTTTACAATTGTGGATTCATTTTAACACCGATTTTAACTAATATCTTCAATACCTCTCTCAATAAAGGTATTTTTCCTGAATTCTGGAAAACTTCTTTTGTTTCCCCAGTCTTTAAAAAAGGCGACATATCATCAATAATTCCAAATTATCGACCTATCTCTAAACTATCTGTTATTTCTAAACTATATAGTATATTCTAATTTAATTTCATCTGAATTAAAAACCTACTGTTCTCCATACCTTTTTCAAAATCAACATGGTTTTATATCGAAACGTTCATCATGCACTAATTTATCTTCAGTAAAAAATGTAATACTTAATTCATTTTACGCTAATTTACAAACAGATATTATTTATACAGACTTCTCAAGAGCATTTGATCGTGTTAATCTTGAAATATTGTTCTGTAAATTACGGTAATTTTACAAACCCGCTAGATTTTTTAACACACTTTAACAGTGAAAGTACCATATAATATTACACATATACCATGTTCAGTGGCGTAGCAAGGGTATGGCGAACTGTGCCTACGCCGGGGGCGCAAATCGTGAAGAGGCGCAAAATTGTGTTTTAAAAATAGTACTTATTTTTATTCTACCTTCAAAATGAAATTTCTTCATAATACATTTCGAAATAATTTTGTTTATCTGCACAAACTACGTAATGATGAATTGTGTTCCATTAATTGTAGTTATGATCCTGCGAAATGTCCCAAAATAACACCAAGGTTAAAAGCTATTTTAATTGAACATGTTCCTCCAATCACTTTTAATCAAAACTACTATCCACATGATGAGAATAATCGTAATCTTAGTAATATATGGTTCTTCAGAAAACTTAATGATGGTGAACAGGTTCGAAGTCAATAGGTAATATAATATAGTATTTCAAAAAATAAACTTTTTTGTTTTCCATGTATTTTTTTGTACCGCAAATTGTGCTTTTATTTCTGGTCTTGGCGATCGACCACTTTTGAACCCTCGTTTGCCTGATCATCAAATTAACTTATTGCATAAACAAATCTTGTATAAAATGGAAAAAAATAAAAAAGAGGATACTTGATGCTAAAACTATTGACTGTGAGGTATAAAAATGTTCAAAAATGAAAAAGAAAAATGGCGCAACATTTTAAAAATAATCATAGATATTATGTTATGCAGTAAAAATAATCTTGAAAATAACTGATAATTGAAAATAATCAGAAATAACTGATGATTGTATAATGTTGTATTAATTATATACGTAAAAAATAAATGTTAAAAAAATATAATTTCGTCAATTTTTTTATCTTTAAAAAGGCGCATTTCCAAGTTTGCCAGAGGCGTTAATGAGTCTTCCTACGCCACTGACTATGTTAAAGGACATCAGAATTTATTTTCTACTTTTTAGTTCACTATACTAAGTTGAATTAAAACCTTTTTTAGTTTTTATGGAGATATCAATCCACCTTGGTTTTTATAAAATCGAAATTTATGTACCACGGTTGTCGTTTGAAAACAATCCAATATTAGAAAAAGCTCTATGTCATGCACAACTGGAGTTCATCCTGATTCAGAATATCTATGGTTCCTCGGTAAAGTCACGGGCCACGAGCCGCGACCAGAGCCACACGTTGTTTAGTTGGGTTGAGTTAGGTTTAGTGAGGTTTAATCTAACCTAACGTCGCTAACGGCATTGGCCGGTATTATTATTTAGATTTAAATTAATTCGATAACGGCAGCGGCATCTATCAGCGGCTAAATTATTTTTCTCTTTAACGTGTGCATAGAGAACTGGCCCTCACAGCTGCTCAATTTCCTAGTTAGATAGCGCTGCCATATACGATTTACCTGTATGAGGGTGATGTAGGGAACAAAGTTCCATCGAGTTATTTTTCAAAAACATTCACCCACCTCCACAAATGTTTGGGCTAGTTGTGCCACTAAATATAATAAATGGTCGGAACAACATTTTTTAAATTACCAATTAAGTTTAATCACCAAAAATTATACACAAAAAATGAACAAAATTATAGTAAAATGCTCGAAAAATTAAGTACAAATTTAAATTCTGTGCTGTACGAAATTAATTTTGTGCTTTAAAAGCATTGCCGGGGACTTCCCCAAGAATAATGTATTTAGAATTAAAATCCATGTGCTAGTTATAAGTATTTAAAGTTAAGTTAAGGAGAGTGGATCACAATGGTCCACTACCAAGGTGTTTCAAATAGATGTCCTAAAAAATCGTCAAAAATAATAGTACTATATCAGGTGGATTATTTTGTAGCAGCCCCGGGGACATAATATGACATTAGCTTACTGTAAAATTGCAAAGTAGCACAGTAGCACAACAGTCCCGAATCCGGAGCAAAGATAGTGAAACAATTTTTCAATAATAAATAGTCAAACCACTTACCTAAACACATTTTTGTCGATGTAGGTATAGAAACACTGTACACTCAATAGTTACTTAGCTACCAATGAAACACTAGCAAGTGACTCATGTTAGGTCTCTTAACACTCACCATTTTTAGGGTTCCGTACGGTAAAACGGGACCATATTACTAAGGCTGTCCGCTGTCCGTCCGTCCGTCCGTCCGTCCGTCTCCAGGCTGTATCTCACGAACCGTGAAAGTTAAACAGTTGAAATTTTCACAGAAGATATTGTAATTCTGTTGCTGATATAACAACAAAGATACTAAAAAACCGTCAGAATATAATATAATATAAGCAGTACATGTATTATAACACGAGGCGATCCCAAAATGGACCGTTGGTGGCGACGGGGCTGGCTGCGAGCTACGGGTACCAGGTATACCTATGTAGTGTTCGTGGTATCTTTCGCAACAATTACCGCGGTGTACGTCTTTAGTGCGACTGTTCGCATTTATTATTACATTATTATTATAATATACGCACAGCGTTTGCGTCCATCAACTCTCAGCCTGGTATTTTATTGATATATTATTTTCAATTATCCTGTTTCTTTGAAGATCATAACACTGATCTGCATTGCATAAATATTGTTTTACATTAGTATTATTATAGATAATGGTACGGAACCCTTCGTGCGCGAATCCGACTCGCACTTGGCCGGTTTTTTTGATTTATTAATACCAAATACGAATGAAGTAGTTATTAACAATCAAATTACTGCCATTAAAAATTTTGGAAAAAGGGATAATAATTTAAAAGAGGGTGAAATAGTATAAGTTAAGGATAAATAAAGATCAAAATTGGCAAAAGAAAAAAATGAAAGACAACATTAATCAAAGTACTCATAAACATAAAGCAATACATTATACAAGAGTTTTGAATGTATTAGACACAATAATCAGATACGGCCATACGGCATACAAAGTCAAATAAATAACTAATTTCCCCCCGCAACCAACCTTATAGATTCATCCAACAATGATGTTACTGTATCAAATAATAATGATAATACCGAAGATGCATACGATTATTACAAAACACTCGATTTTAATATATATTAAAGATACAAATAAATGTTCAAAAAATTCATACCATGCTTGACAATTTATAGTAAAAAAAATGTTGTTTCTTATTTGGGAAAAATAAATATGTACCTAAAATGCCTATAAATTCAGAACTCTCTCCTTAATAGTATGAAAAATCTAAATAAAATATGGTATTTTAGTATTTTAGATACCTAATATTATTTAAAAATTCAAAATTCAAAAAATCAAAATTTGATAAAATATGCACGCATTACCTAAAAGGAAAAAGGGATGTGACCCCTCTGTTTTGGCTCAGCAAAACACCCTGTATGCACGTATGTACTTATCGTACCCGCTCGCACATGGGCGCGGACGTGCGTAAATAATAATAATATAATATAATATTAATACAAGCAGGCGAGCGCGCGGTAATTGGCCGAAAACGGGCGCGATCGTCATTTCCGCCGGTAAAAACGGACGACGACGACGACGGGTGGTCCGGCGGAACTCGAAAATTCGCTCAGCAGGGCTATATGAGCTGTATATATATATATAATGCGTGTAGTATACCTATTGTGCATAATATACATTAACTACACACATTATACCGATCTGAGTGGGTACATAATACTTACACGGGACGCGTCGGACTTAAATACTTGATACGTAAATAAACATAAAAGCGCGAGTGTGCGTAATATTATATATCATGCACGTTAACACTATAATATATAGGTATGTACCTACATTACGCCGGGTCGTTTACAGGGCCCGACATCATGCGAAGTATGGTACTGTTTATTTAATTTGCCTATACACGTATACCTATACCTATATATTATGTAAGTAAAGTACGGAATCTGCCGACAGAATTTTAAACGATGTAGGTAAAAACTTGACTGGTATATTCGGTAAAACATGAAATTTTTTAAACACTGCTTATAATATAAGCTTATAAACATATTATCAGTGTTGTTAAAATTCCTTTTATATAGGAATCCGTTCAATTCCTCGTTCCTTTAGTATAAATAGGAATTCGTTCAGTTCCTCGTTCATTTAACGTCAAAAAGAACTCGTTCTTTTCCTCGTTCCTCGTGGTTCATGAGTTATTAGTTATTATTACTGATCAGAACACAGTCATATGTGTATACAAAATTAGTAGCTTTGTCTATAATTTTTTTAATAGATTAATAACGTGATAAGTAAACAAAAGAACAAAATTTTTCTCCCCAAATGTTTTTTTACACTTTTCCGAGAAGAACAAAAGAATTATAATATTTACGTTCCTATTCCTAAAATTAAGGAATTGATTCGCGTTCCTATTCCTTTAAAAAAGAATGGAATTTATTCCTTCATTCATTCCTCTAAAAAGGAATCAATTCCAGGAATCGTTCCTTTAGGAACGCGTTCCTAAATAACAATGCATAATAATATTATGAGAATTATACGTACGACGTACCTACCTATTAATTTTTTTCATTATAATTATAATTATTTCAAAAACTATTGACGCGTTTTTAAAAATATAGTTTTTTACATAATTTGAAATCGTAAAAGCTGCAATAATTTTCTTAAAAATGATTTTTATCGTCATCGGTTTCTTAAGTTTTTAATGACAACACAAATCTTTAATGATAAACTAATAACGATTATAAATAAAAATTTTGCAATTAACAACCTTAAGTAAAAGAAAATACAATCCCACAAGTAAAAGAAATATTTTCAAAAACTTAAGTGTTTTCTAAAATGAAGAGACGAATGTTTTGATAAGTCAGTAGCTTTAATTCGAAATATAATGCAGGTATAGTCTATAGTCCATGTTTTTAACGTAATATATATAACTAATATCTTCCCTTTGACCATGGTCTAAAATAAAATAAATTCAAAAACTCTCAAATTGTTTTTTCTATTTTTAAAAATTATAAAATAGCTATTTTTTAATGTTATATTTATTTATAATATCATGGAGAAAAAACAATTTTAAAATCGGAAGAATTTTGATTTAATGAAAGAAAGTTTTATATTTTAAAAAATACCGCAAAAAAAAAAAAATAAAAATTGTATAGTGAAATTGTATATGGCTTTTAATATTTCTCACTTTAATAAGTAATGCTAATCTAATTTTCAAAATGCTGAAATAGACTAAAAATACATGTAGTACTTGTATATTATGTCTTCATGTAAAGACTACATATAAATAGTAGCAGTTACTCATACCTATATAATAGTTATTACGGTTGTAAAACCGTTCTGTAAATTTATACTTTTACCTGTAACATTTGCCTGGTATATATATTGACCACATGCATAATATTATTCTTTACATAATATGTATATAAACGTACAGCTTATAATAGTCACACACACGTACCTACTAAACTTCAAACTTGATGATTATAAAACCGAAATAATACCTATAATATTATCTATATTAATAAAAGGTAATGTTTGTGCAGTGTGCGTAAGTGATCTATGAGTGCTCAATTCGATATCATTTATGGTTCTGAAATTTGGTACCTATAGAGTAATCCTATGCCCGACTAATAGTAAATATCCGAGGATCGAATCCACATCAAAGCTATGGATTTTGTTGGCTCGTGAAAAACGAATATTTTTTTCTTCGTATATTAGTATAGGGTTGACAATGGTTACAGAAATTAAAATATTTATTTTAATTGGATATGATAATTTTACATCTGTTATTTATGTAGGTACCCAGACCGGGCTAAACGTGACTGTATTAAAATATAAAAATATGACGTGTAGCTTACATTTAACGCAGAGTATAAGACGGAGTAAATCCACAGGCGTTGATGTTTAGTTTGTTTCGGGAAACGCCCGCGCCGTGCAGGATCAGCAAGTATTTTCTATATACGATTATAGTTTATATCAACTTCAAAGTTCAAACAGGATGAATATTCGGGTATGTCGTTTGTAGGATGCAAGTCGTGCACAGTCGCGACGTTTTGTATATTATTATTATATATTTTATATTATATACAATATGGACGCCCCGTCACTCTATGTACATATACTTACGCATTTATATATATATAGGTACCGTGGCGTAAATACTAAATACACATCGAAGAGCTCGTCGCAACAGATGCGTTGTCAGCGTGACGCCGAGGTCTGCGTACATAATATTATTAAATACTCTACCTCGGGTCGTCCCCCGTACACAATATTATATATATATATGTACCTTCGCCACTACTCGTGTTTTACGCTGTGTTTTTCGCATATTGTTTTGTTCCGTTCATTCACTGCAGCGTGTATACACTTGGATCGAGACACGCCAACTGTCGTCGCCGAGTCCCTTATTATTGTATACACGCATAAAATATAATATTATATTATAAGGTAGGCACTAGCGCGTATTGTATATTATATTGTGCACAATTATAATATTTTGTGCGTATATATATATATAATATATTATATTCAGACTGCCACTGCACCCTTTCGCGCGACCCGCCCCCACCGCGTCGTACAATGAAAACCATTATGACAAAACAATAATATAAATCTGCGTACCTATTGTTTTGTGTACCTATATACGCGCATACGATGCGTTCGATGCGTATTTTTTGTACTCGTTGCCGTCGTCGGTATAACATATATAAATACATTATATGTACCTATACGTAAATTGCACATACGCGTGTATCTACTGGTGATGTAGTATAGTTCATAAGAACTATATGTCTGTGTGCAGTACTTATATAATATATTAATATATATATGTAAGAGTTATCAACATTTATATTATTTTCAGGGGTGGATCTAGGAATGATAAAAGGGGTAGACTGTAGACACAAAATATGCACCTACGTAAGCCCTACAAACAGGGTTGGATTTAGAGAGGGGCTCGGTTTACAGGGTCACGATAGCTTCCACATAAAACTATATAAAATTATACATTTTTTCCATATTCGCTATAATATTATATTTTTTATAGTTATAAAAGTATGTTTACGGAATATCGGAATACTCAAATTTTAAAAAAAATGAATTAAGTATTTATTTTTAGATTTTGAGCAGAGCGAGTAAGTTATTGGTTTTACAATGGTGTTTATTTATTTATTTATTTTTTTTTATATGCTGTATACAAAATTTCTACCAGAAGGAGTGCTTCGATTTCAACATATACCTAGTACCTTATCTTTTAGAAAATTGGATCAAGATGGTATCAAGAGATCATTTTTCGATTTTCTCAATAGTTATTTAATGCCATGGGAAAAACCACTAAAAAATTACGAAAAACGCTAAAAATGGGATTTTAATTTCTAACGCTTTGTTCATCACCATATTATAATATTAATTCAATTTACATGATAAAATAAATAATAACAATATAAAATATCCACACTGACAAACCGTCTCCGCTCAGAATCGTTTTTCTTATACAATGATATTATATCATTGAATTCAAGTTTAATACACAATCCATTATACAATGACCCACTTGTTATCTACTGTACAGCAGAACGACATTTACTTACCTGCTTTTTTTTAAATTAGATTTTCATATTATTAAATTCCTATTCATTTTGGTTGTTTTATATAATATTTAAGCCTCGCTTTGACACTTTCAACACATAAATACAAATATACAAGTGTCCAATACAATATTTTAGCATAGAATGTCTAAAGGTAGGGGTAAAAAAGTCTTATCTATTAGTTTTTGGTAAAATTATTCAACTGTTTATTATAATTTATAGTACAATATTTTATACTTACATACCTATTTCCATGGTGACTTAAAAAATTATAGAAATTTTACATTGGATAACAATTATATAATATTTTGTTAAATAATGTAACAGGATTATATGCTATCAAATAATCACAAAAAAAAAAAAGAACAACTACTACCTATCTCTAGGAAAAATATATTTAAAATAGGTCTCTATATCAAAGAATAAAATCATTAAATACTCGGTGCTTTAAAAAAGTGATAAACCATAAGCATAATATACCTATTATGAAATATGTATTGACAATGCGGTACAGTAATATTGGTACTTGGTAGGTAATTGCGTTATTAGAGGGCATTATAACTAAGAAGTATTACTCTTTTTTGAGAATTATCTCATATAAACGAGAAAAAATTGTTGAAACAGTATCTATACGGTACCTATGTATTATATTATATTTATATTATAGGTACCCATGTTTATATTTCGACTCACAAGTATTACGAGAGAGCTAAATATCCGAAGCTGCAGCTTGTTTCGGGAGTAAAAAACGCTAAAAATGTCGATTGTATTATTGTAGTACTATATGGCACTATTATTATTTTATGTCTTATGTTTAATACGCGAGTGTGACGTCCCGACGTCCGTCTACGAATTACGAAACGATAAAATCAGACCTTGGAAAGTTCATTCAAATTATGAACTAGTTCATGAGCATATAATGCGATTGACTCAATAGTACATCCGTAGACATTATAATATGGAGGATGGGCGTTGGGATGTTCGCATGTCGGGTTGCAATGATGGACCTAGAAAAATGTAATATTATCGACCAGATAAACCAAAGTACCTATAATTTTTTATATAGCAAAATATAATATATATGCATCATGAACCGTATTGAATGATGAAACGATCATCGAATTATTATATAAATGTCTTGGAAAAAACAAGTCGTAGATGAGTATCATTTTTTTTTTTGGCTGAAAAATTATTATACGTTTATTCAGAATAAAAAAAATCACGAATTTAGCCAATCCTGATTTGTCGTTTCCCTCCATTCGAAAATTGTCCGACCTGCGCCTTTGGGCGCAACCAGCTATTATGCATAATAATGTGCGTATATAGTGTGTGGCCGCCATTTTAAGACAAGTTTACAAAATAATAATATATTATATGTTATTATATGTACCTATATATATATATATATTACTAGAACATTATATATTTATGGTACATAGTCGCATGTATATAGACATTTCTTAAAAGATATAATGATAATAATACATAATACGATGTGTACATCGTGGCGTACACTACATATTATAATATTATTTTATTATATATGGGAGGAAAAAAAATGAACGATAATTCGGAGGCGGACTTGACGCGTAGTCGTTCGCATACGATATAGCCGAGGTGGGACATTGGAAGGGACTTGTGGAAAGGGGTGTTAATCCAAATACACACGCATATCCACATATTATAATATACACGTGGTAGGTGTGTGGCGTGTGCATATTATTATAGACCATTGTGGTGATTTTGTATGTTCCTATATATACGTGTATAATACAGCCGCAATTCGTCTACCATAATACGCTTACGTACGTCTATATTATAACATAACCAGCTATAATGCCTATATAGTATAATATACCTACCTATACTTACCAACGTCCTATAAGCGGTAAAAATAAAAATGAAGGGTAGCCGTAGGCCACCACGCGACGACCGCCGAATGTAATATAATATATCCACCAGAAAAACGTATGCGCACATTATAATATACACCGTGCACGCTCGTACTCACACACACACTATAGGCTGCCGCCAGGTTTAATTACACGTCTCTCTTTATGAAATATATTATATTATGTTATGGTTTAAGGTATATACCAACGACAAAGCTAGATGTATATTATTGTATGTATATATGCGACGCGCGCGTGTAACCATACAATATTATGAAGGGTGGGTGGTGGTGGGGTGGGCGGCATTGGTTCGGGGACGACCGCCTCCCGTATATACGATAACAAAAAAAATTATCGTTATTATTATACGTACTTAGGTGCGGTCGTGCGTGTGCATGTGTTCGGTCTGGAAAAAAATAAAAGGTTACGTATCAGAAAAACTTTAGTCGGCTCCGGTGAGTAGGTATATAGAGGTATAAGTATAGACATAGTATATACTATATATATATACACGGGACCTACCGCTACTATACCATATGTGTGTGTAATGATATATTATAATGTGATATTAACCTAACAACGGTCTATATAATGCATCATCATCGGAGGGGGTGGGAGAGATAGGGGCGGTACCCAAGTATGTTAATACTTATTATTTTTGTTTTTGGTATTTTTCACTTTCCTCGAAGTAGGACCGTACTCGGGGCACAGTGCGAGTAAAAAAAGATATACATAATGTATTATCTAATGTATACATCTACGCGATGCTTACGGAAAAAACATTATATGTGAATTTATATATATATATATATATATATATATATTATTTTTATACCTACCTATTAATTACAAATGCATATATTCTATATTACACCGCGTTGGACTGGTGCAGCTCGGTGAAGTTTAGACGCGTTCGAGTACCTACCTGTCCTATACCTATACCTATATAATACAAAATTAATACCAGTGCGTCCCATCGTATGAATATACATATATATATATATATGTATATAGCTAGTGCGTGTATATAAGTATATTATACATCATATACCTGGTGCACACACGGACCGGGGTAGGCGTGACTATAAACAGCGGAACCGCTTACCGCCGCTACCTTAAACGCTTCTTCTTCGTCTTCATAGTCTTCGAGAACGTGACCGTCGAGGTGAATATACCATGTATACATAATATACAATTGTTTATAATATGTAGGTACCTATATGGTATGATGTGCACTCTGCTCCTCCTGTTCGTCCGGAGTCGGCCGCACCCTATTCGCCCCGCGTGAACAGCTCTTTTGTTCTCGGGCATATGTTATTACTTATTAGTCTTATTACTAATTAATTATTATTTTTATTATTATTATTATTATTATTTTATAGGACTATAGGTAGGAACTATTGCAGTTTATATACATAATGTACTAGTGATATGTAAACGAATATTATGTATTATATATGTCATATGCACGATAGTATATTGATACTATATAATACAACATAAAAACTCGAAACAATTGTTAGGCAGTCTTAGCCGAAGATGTTTTATGTAAAAACCGAATTGTCCACTGAAATGTTAGTAAAATAACAATCGATTGTAAGAACATTAATTTAAAAACTATTATGGAAATACAAAATGTCAAACTATGCAGGTAATCAAACGGAAATCAAAATGGCACAACAGGATATTATATATAAGCGGTTCCTACACTGTGCCTCTCTTGCACTTATCTTTAGACCACTCTCGTGGTTTCATAGATATAGGTTTCACTTTTAAAAAGTCTTATTGCAGACATTGATTTAGAGCTACAACTAATGAAAACATTTTTAAACTATTTTGATGTATATAGTTGTATAAGATAAAGTACCTAAGTTACTATTTCTGTCATAAAAATGTATGTACATATAAAAACAAGACCATTTTAATAATAGTTAATACTGTATCATTTTGAACCTATTTTATTTTATATTATTTGTGTTTTTGAGATAATCATTTTTAGATTCTGAGTGGAACGATTAATGTATTGATTTTACAATGATGTGTGTTTTTTAATTTTTTTTTTATTTTTGTGTCTGTCATCACGGTTTGGGGCAGTAAAACTGCTTCGATTTTCTTCAACAGTACCTTGTTTGATGGGAAAGTGAATCTAGTTGGTGCATTCGGGAGGTCAAAATTTGAAATTTCCTATAGTTTTCAAAAGTGCCGTGAAAAACAAAAGAAAAATTAAGGATAAACGGGAATTTTTACGCAAAAGCTGTTTTGAAGAAAATCGATTTTGGTTTTTGGTGTAACTTTAAAACAAATAACCGTAGATACTTAAAATTTTCACTAAATGTTTATATTAGCATTTTCTATATACGATAAAATTTTGAAAATAATTTGACTCTTTTTGAGCTGTTTACGGACATGGTCAGTTTTCAGTTTTTTTAGTTTTTTTTTCTATAAATATTAATAAAGTTTTATCTGTTGGGCCAAAAAGTGTAAAAATTTAATACAAGGCTCCTGATATATTGTTACAGTAGCAGTTGAAAAATATCAAAAATAAATAGGCACAATTTTTTTTTATAAACGCCTTTAAAGATCGAATTTTGACAAAATTTATCAAATTTTAATTTGAATAATTATTTTGTAGTTAAAAATTTATAAAATGTTCAACTTTTGTAACTAAGAATTGAAAATTTCGTTCGTTCGTGTTGTCGCAATCTTCTCTTCGGTGCGTCTCTACAGCAGCAGCCCGCACGGCCGCAACACTGCGACAACGGAGCGCGCCGACCCGGCAGGTATAATAATAATATTATTATCATTATCATATTGTAATCTGCAGCCGCGCACGCTTTCTTTTGTGATTTGATGCCTTTTCACATCGTGGTTTACGTCATAGTATATAATGCGTTGTATAGTGGTGGTGTGAGTCTGTACGCATTTATTATTATAATTCGCTTCCCCGTCCTTTGTCTGCAAAGGTCTTTTCTTTTTTTAACGCGACAACGATCGCACTTGACGCGCTGTTTTGATAATAATAATTGGTAGCTTTATTCTGCAGGGCGGTCCATCATCGTATGACATAATTTTACAATATAGTGTTTTACAGCGTTTCCCGCATCACGCTATATTATGTATGATATAAGCACATGTCATCTGTGTAATGCCTCGAGCGTTTAATTTTATACTTTTTATCACTGCAGTAAAACACTCTCTCTCGCACCTCTGAACTTTTTTAAATGGCTTTATCTGTATTTTTTTTTATCAATTTCGTATTCCGCACTAACACAGTATTTACTTTAAAACGCTGATCACCGCGAATAATATAGTATAATACGATATATTATTATAGTGTATACGTTTATTCTAGCCTCCGGGTGGTATTGTATATTATTTTAAACGCGCCGAACAGCTGAACTGAAAATACCTATATCAAAACAAAATATAAACTATGCTAAATATTTCGAGATGTTATGTAATTATTATTTAAAATATATTATGTGTACCTTCTACGTGGAACTATACCTACTGATAGAGGTCGTAATGATTATGGTAATATAATACAAAATAACACTGCCTGCGAACAGTTCACGCGCGTCGACGCTAAACGAAACAAAAAGTACCTTAAAAAATAGATGTTCGAAATTTTCTATGCGCGGTGAGTATAGGTATACGTATCCTATAAACGTATAAATTAGGTGATCATTTTTAGTATACTTATACGTAGGTGCCTATTGGATAATATTATAATATATTAGACAACGATCGCGGGCTACAGATCGATAAATCAAATTCGAGTATAATATTGTAGAGGTAGCTTTCTGCGGGATGTACCTATAACGCCGGTTGTCGTGACCCCGTGGCGGACGCGCGCGCGGCAGGTAGATATAATAATACAATAATATTACAACAATAATAATGTAATAATAACAGTAGAAAAAAACAACTATAGCCTATTGTTTTCGTGCCGTTTTTTTCTTTTCGGTTAACGATTATGCATTAGAACATAAGGGCGAGAACACGCCCACCCGACGTCGTTCTATACCTGTATGGTATATTATAATATGTACACACACACACACACACACACACATTATGGATGCGTGGTAACATGGATATGTAGAGAACACCGTGAGAGAGTTATAATTGCTGTCCCGCGCGCGCGCACATAAGAATGTTGTCGGGTTATTTATGCATTTCATATTAGGTATATGAAAAAAAAAATAATACCAAATAGTAATCATAATCGTTTTGACGAGCTGTATAACATTATGTTTTTCTTTACACCAAATCGTGTAATACATATTATCTAGATTCTACCTAGGTATAATGGTCGTTGCCTCGTTGGTCGGTGAAGCGAAATTCGTTTGAAAGTTTAATTCAATTTTGAGCATTTTTTTTTCTATTTGCAAATATATACATGCTTCTACGAAACGGTTTGAAGTTTAGTTTGTGAAAACAAGAGAACAATGTAGTAATATTCCAATAGAATAAATTATGATAAATATGAATGCTGCAGTGCTTACAGGTTACAGCGACAATACCCGTGCATAAATATAAATTATATTATAACTTACTAATAAATTCAAAAATGTTTTTTGTTCTGAATCTAAATTGTATTTTTTTGAGGTTCCGCAGTGTTTTTTTCATGGCTATCATTTTAGCCAAAAAAATGTATTTTTAGTACCGATTTTGCAGGACCTTGCATCGTTGTGACTTTAATCAAATACCTAATAATAATTCTCATTGACAACAGTTCCATGAGCTGCATGAGCTGTTATATTAGTACACGTCGTGTTATAATTGTTGTTTTTTAAAAACGAGTTTTATAGTACACATTACACGTATTATTGCAACGTGTGTATTTTTTTACGAACTGGAAACTTAAATACAGTTGGTAAAATATATTCGCGACGAACAGAGAGTTCAAACACTTCAAACACGTTTAGGAGTTAGGACGCGTCAAGTGGTTTTACAAAATAATAAATTGTTTCTGTCACAACGTAAGTATTGTGTCCCATACATTACTGTACAATTATTACTCCAATACTTTACTGTCCATCCGTCTAAATCGCCTAATTATAATCAATAGTAATATCAAACATATTATTATATACACGTCATTATATACCTACACGTATATATTTTAATTATGAATAATTGTTGTGATTTGAAGCGCCGGACACTATATACAAGCATACAGCTACAATGTTACATAATAATATACGCATTACGCATATATTATGTACATTGTACAAATATGTAAAATGATGATAAGTACTACTTAACAGTTTACATCAACGTATAGACAACTTCAATCGTAAAAATGACGTAGTTATAAGGTAGGTATATATTATATAGTATATTACACAGGTGCGTGCGTAGACTTTAATTTCTGCAGAGTGCAGGGCGTTCTTCAAGTCTTTAGAGCTCAGATCTCCTATAAAGTTTAAAGTAATTCAGGGCGTATTTATATTGAACAAGGCCTGTAGGGATCACGCAGTGTTGATGTAAGCTGTATATTATATTTTAATATAGATATATATAGAATCATTTCGATAAAAGTAAGTAGGTATTCGAATATATTATGTTTCTCTGTTAACAATACTAATTTAATACAAAATAAATAACGACGTATGTGATATTGTGATGTACAATATTAATATGTTTTAAACTTTAGTATAATATACCTACATAGGTACTATAAAATGTTACGTATAATGTGTATAAATGTTACAACTTATAAACGTACGGATTTTATTTGAAGGTCATTTTCTCGTGCTATAATTATTGTATTGGAGGTAGTATTCAAATATATATTTTGAGAGTTTTTGGGTAGGTATATATTTATACTTATAAAAAATACGCTTTACGACACTGTTTAACGTAGGTATACCTACTGCAGTGAGCTGGCACGCCCTGCTACAGCGCGGGTGTGCGCACACGCCCATACCACAGTATATTAATTACACACATAGGTAGTACCAGAGTATATTATATTATTATACTTGAATATGTTACTCGGTGGCATTGTTATTTCAAAATTGTCTTCTTCCCGTGAGTTTACCGAACGGAGATCACCGAACACCGTGGCGCGTACAGATTGAAGACCATAATAATATGGTCATAATATGACCATAATATTATATAGGTACCTAGGTACTATGGTACTATTATAGTATTATGGTTGCAAAATATGCAGAATATGTGTATTGTAATGTATATACTAATATAACTAATATAACTAATCAGTCTCGCGATAATCGTTTACTGAGGTCGTTTGCAGTGGTCGTTGACCATCGTTGGGCGTCATAGGTATAGCCTGTAAATGTTGCACATCCCGAAATCGGAAAAAGTGAAAAATTTGTACATTTCTCTACGTATTTGAAATGTTGAAAAGCCGTTCGGGTTACCACGCACCATCTATGTACATTATTGTACATCCGACAATCATTTTATATTTTCGTCAATCATTAGGATTAGGTAAGTGATATATTTGTCAAACAAAGATTCGGATGAACCGCAATCTCGTCGTGCTGTTTGTTCTTATATACCTACTGTATTTACGTGTATTTTTATAAGATAACAGTACACTATGTTGTGGAGTAATGCGGACATAATAATTACAATAAGTTATTACTAATTAGTAATAAATAATAATTGTAATTGTATTTATTCATTCAAAAGGCATTTCTAGTATCAGTAGTCACATTTAGCGCTAAATTCGTACGAAATATAGAAATTAATATGTATAGAAGCCAGGTAATGCACTACTTGCAAATATGCAGTAGATACCTAACCTAACCTATATAGGTACCTCATACTTCATAGGCGTGGCCGCGTGGGTATTTATAAATAATTGAACGGGGATGTTTTAAAAATGCAAAATAAATTTTCCCCCGCAATTCTCCACAAAACTATATTTTTTAAATTTAATTAACATATTTTATCTTATCAAAAATATGACAACAATTATTCAAAAAACTGTACTTATTACAATCCATAAATAATCAATAACAAAATAAAATAAATTACCTATATTATAGATAAAAAACACAGAAAACTGTAACACAATGCTGTGAAGTATATGAAAAATATTGATTATATATTTTAATTCATACTCTTAGTATTCATGGTTTTATATATTTTTAAACGTTGTGTTAAACTGCTAACTGCAGTGTTGGGTAGTAACGTAACGGAAGTAACGCGTTATTGTTACGGCGTTACTTTGCTTGTAACAGTAACGCGTTACGTAATTTCATTAGAATTATATCCTAGTAACGAAAATGTAATGGAAATTACATTTGATAAGTAATTTCTATGAAATAACGCGTTACAGTTTCGAATTATTAAGTACCTACCTATAGCCAAAAAAAAAATATATGCATAATGCGGGTATTATTATGTTTACCAATCAATCTTATATGTTTATATATTTAATTTTAACTCGCCACAATTCAGTTTTCAACTGTTTTGACATTTTAAATGTCCAATTGCACGGTAAATCACGAGAAAAGTTATTATTTAATTTGATTCCTCTAAATCAGTACCTTCACAGAACATTTTCTATGATATCTATTATAGCGTGGACTAATGAATTATATACGCTCCTATTAACTATACAGGTTTTATAAATAATTTAGTGTTTTACAAAAACTGCTCAATTTGAAAATACTTATTAGTTATTACTATACTTAGAATTTACATTAGAATATAACATTATATTTCTGATAATTAAATAAAATCGAAATATTTAAACATTACACCGTTATAAATCATTATAGCTATTTCACATTTGGCATTTATAAGAAACGGTTTATTTTTATGATTGTATAAGTTATAGTAAGATTTTATTTTCACAAACATAATATTTAATAACACAAATACAAGATTGAATGCTATTATTCCTTATTTGGTGGCAGTCAATCAGTTGACACTCTACAGATATGTCATAGAACAATATAGAAGCGAAACTCGATCAGCTGATGGGTGAAGTGTTTACCTATGATCTGAAGTCCGAACAATGAAACTGTTTCCGTAACACTGATATGATGTTATACCCGTATTGAAAAACCGTTTCCGCCTAATTGGTAGGGTATTCTGCGCGGGGTCGGGTTGTTTCCACTGTTTACTTTTATCATAGATTACGTATGCCACGCCCCCCTGGAGACCGTGTTCAAGGCTACAATCGCCCGATTCGGCCAATTCACAGAGTTTCATACCCCTGGATATGTATAGGTTTATGTTGTCAGTTTGTGACACAAATACAAAACTATACTATACTTAACTATATAATGATTAATTTCTATTGATAAGTAGCTACAATTAATAAGTACTATTTTTTAAGTCATAACTCATAAGTAATTACTATTGTAGTATTGTTATGTAAATATGTATTAACTGTACATCTTCTTTTTTTTGTACACATTTTTAAAATTATACCTTTTTAGCATAAGTAATGTATTTTTATAAAAAGCTACATTATTGCCTGCAGAATGATAATTGCCAAGAAATTTAAAAAAAAATATATTCATTTTTTTTTTTGTAACGAGAAAGTAATGAGTTACTTTTCTATTTGAAAAGTAAAGTAATTTCACTACAATTTTATTTGAGTAACGAGTAAAGTAACTTAATTACATTTATCTCTAAGTAACGAGTAAAATAACTTAATTACTTTTTAAAAGTAACTTACCCAAACACTGCTGCTAAGTGATAGCTATATAGAACCATTATTATAGGCGTAAGTTTAGTTAAAATCGGGAGGGGGGGGCAGAAATATCAATCGACACGTCATATTAAAATAATTTATTATACTTACGTGGTCAAGTTAGGAAATACTTTGGGGGTTTCTAGAGTTTTTAAGGGGCTATGCCAATTAAGTCCCCACTCCCCTCAATTTACGCGTATGACCATACATTTATTATCATGATTATGGATTTGAGACATAAATATACTGTGGTTATGACACTTTACTGGACAGCTGATTATTTTGAGATGGTGTTGTGTTATTATGCTCACCATGAAATGTAAGCTCACAGATTTTTATAATATAGTATAAAAATTTTAAGTTACGTAAATATTCGTATTTCTTCGTTGTTAAGTATAAAAAATCTTCTTTAGTTTTTCATACATCGATTCTTATACAAACAAAAAATTCCTATATATCATTTTAGGATATTATGTGTATTACAGTATTGTCAATCTCATTGACCTAAACAAATGTAAAGGAATAATTATATAATTTGCATAAAAAAAAATAGAGTAAAACACAATGCAACAAAATACTAAAAACGTTATTTTAATTTAAAATTTAGTAATTTTTTTAATGTGGTGAAATCAATAGTGCAATCAAAGTGAAAAAATTCCAAGTGAAGAAAAACTATTAATTCGCTTTGAACTGTATTTTGGTTTTCATGTCCAGTGACAAATTTATTGTAATCAGTATTAACGCAGGTAAATATAGTAATAATATATTTTACAATAATTATACTTAAGGACTTCAGGCGCATAACAAAAAAATATACCTATATATGAAAATCCTCCCCTAGCACAGGAAATTTATATTTTTCATATGGGTATTTTTAATAGCATCCTGCATCATGCTGTAATGGCGCAGTCGCAGTGCATTTTTAGACAACTCTCGACTTAGTGCTGCCTTATTTTCGAGTGTACGTATATTTAAAAAATAATTGGGAGGGATAGATGGCTGGTCATGGGGTGTCGGTTACCATAGCCACGGTAAATTATAATATAGACTGTAACAGACTATAATTTACCGTGTTTTAACTTATATCCAGAGATTTTAAATAACATTTAATATTTAAAATCTCTGCGAGCTGCGCCGTTGCAGTCGTGGTCGCGTGAAAAAATAATTATTAAACAATCCATGGCGTTCGAGCCATGCGATAAGAGGCGTTATTTCTATTACCGCCACTGATCCTATCTATTCTATATCTGTGATTACCGCGGCTTATCAACTATCAGTTTTTGCGGTTAACAGAGTCGTGGTATTTTTTACTTCTCCATGGAATATTTATAATATCAGGTGTATGAAACTCTGTGAATTGGCCGAATCGGGTGATTGTAGCCTTGAACCATAGATATTAAAGAATGGATAGGCCATGGCTATATTAACAAAATAGAGGGTCATGGGGCCGGGATGGGGAAGAGAGAAAGACTGTTTTTTATCATTGCTTCTCATTCTGATAGAGGTCTTATCATAAATTATATACAATAATTATACATATATTTATTTGTGATAAGACCTCTATAACCTCAACAAATGTTCATGTTCGTTCCCGTAAATGGCCTATCCATTCTTTAATATCTATGCCTTGAACACGGTCTCCAGGGGGGGCGTGGCATACGTAATCTATGATAAAAGTAAACAGTGGAAACAACCCGACCCCGCGCAGAATATCCTACCAATTATGCGGAAACGGGTTTTCAATACGGGTAATAACATCATGTCAGTGTTACGGAAACAGTTTCATTGTTCGGACTTCAGATCATAGTAAACACTTCACCCATCAGCTGATCGAGTTTCGCTTCTATATTGTTCTATGCTCATAGTCATAGTATACTATTGTATGTTCGTGCTCATAGTTTCCTTTATTATCAACGATACTTTAGAAGCTTTTACTAGCGCTGATAGCGTAAAAATTAAGTACTAGCCACTACTAGGCATACAAATTATATGATTTATATATATGATTCAATATTTAAACGCTTGGAGCGCCAATGCTCGGTTCCGCTAATCGTTGTGATAACAAGGAAACTCGGAGCATCACTTTCATAGACATATTAATTAGTTAATATGTCTATGATCACTTTATTATGGTTCGTTGTGCAACCATACTGTCTTTAATCGTGGTCCGTGGTAAATACCTACATCGTCGTTATCGTAATCACTTTTAATTTCTATATCTTGGTCGTGATATATCATTATATTATAATATATATTCGAGACAGCATATTAATAATATATTTTAGTATACCACGACATTACCACGGACTTTCGCTTATGCCCGCGTTCCATACGTAGGTACTTAAATAGCTAAATCCGTATAACCATCATTATTGTAGAGATATCACTCGCTTTTAAACTGCTGCCGTATTGCAGTCGTGTCATCTCGCCGACTTGGAACTTACTGGAAGTAACACACGACGCTCGTGCCGACGACGGATAGGTAATCATCATCGTGCTTTACTACACTGTAAAATATAAATCATAGTCACCGCTCACATGACGTACACCGCCGAGACCGATGCGGCTGCCGCGGCTGCGGTGAACCTACTTCGCGACAACGTGCGTTTGTCCGGAACGACGGGCACCGGCGCCGGTGGCCCGTGGTACTATCCACCGACCGTGGTCGACGAGGACGGCCGCCTGTGGGGCAGCTGCGCCGACCACATGGAACGGGTGCTGGAGAACCGGACGGCCATCCGACACTACTACCGGTCGCTGCAGCCGGACGCGCCCGCGCCTCCGCTGCTGAGCCGCGCCGGCCACGTGGCTGTCATAGAGGCGTTCGCGGCCGATCTACTGGCGTACTACCGGCCGCTGCTGGCCTTCGTCGACCCGCTCCGCAGCGACTTGGGAGCACAGACCGCCGTCCTGCTGGCCGAGGCCAATGTCCTGTACAACATCGTGTTGGCCATGCGCCCGTGACGCCCCGACCACGGCCCCGATAAGCTCGTGCGATGAAAATCCATCGATCGGCGAAAAAGAAAAAACGGCAGTCTTGTAATATAATATTATTATAATATTTTGATTTTATCAATAAAATTGTTCAAATCGTCACGCTGTAGCCGTCCGGCTGTCTATGTCATGTTTTTGAGCAGGTACCCCTATAGCTAAAGTATAAATAAATATAATAGATAGGTAATATTATTGATTTATTTTTAAGAATACGAGCAGAAGCCCAACGTTTTAATGTTAGGCTCAACAAGTAACTTTTTAGTACATTTCTACAATAATTAAAATATATCAGATAATACATAGCATGTAGAATATGTATAACTAATTTTAATACTATATGCAAATGTGCTGAAGTTAATATGCGAAGAAAATCCGTATATGCATTACAATACCTGATTAATAACTAATAAGTAGGTATAAGTTATACACCATACAATATAGTATGGTATTATAAGTAGCTAGACAATATTTTAAATAATAGAATACAAGAGTTTTGGTCGTTTAGTTACCAAGGAGTTGTTGTCAAAAATATTACAGCCTATATGAAAGTTGGTTCACGCTAAGTATAAAAAAAACGAGCACCTTAAAACACACATATACAGTACATCACGTGACAGTTTTCCAGGTATCTATAATATTACGGAAAGCAACATGATTTTTTCAAGTCAAGTTAAGTTAAGTTAATATGCACCAATAACAAAAAGTTATAAATTAATACTTTTTATTAACTTTTTATGAAGTTAAAAACAAAATCAATTTGTTTATACAACGCTAGCGTACTTAATTTTTTTCCAACCCAAGACTGAATTTTAGATTAGTGTTCGGCAATTAAATTCTATGGTGGTCCAGATAATTTGAAAAAAAATGTTCTAGGGCCAGAAAAATTTAAATATTAGTTAATATACCTAATGTGTTTATTTCTGTGCTAAAAATACAGTTTAAGCTATTTAAAGCAAATTATTCAATATAATATAAGCCATTTTTTTTTTGAAATTTGGTGCTCTTGGATAACAACTATAATGCGCAGAGTGTTTTCATGGCGGACATCAGTTAATCTTTAACGATATTTATTCTTAAAAACGTTATTTTGGAGAACGAAGTTTCCCATATTATGTATATGCGAAGCCAAAATACATCCAAGTTAAAAATAAAAAGATCTAATCTATTAAGTGCGGAAAACAGCATTAAAAAAAATATTCTTGGCGGTCCAGTTCTTCCCCTCCACGGGCCGCCTATTGTCGACCGGGTCGATTCAACCCCTGTATAGACTATAGTGTTTATACTGTATACAATATTTCCGTATAAGTTAGATTCGAATGATATACATTTTTAACTTTAAACAATTCACAATAAATATTTTTTGACATGAAAACAAAATAGACTGAAATAGTGAAATATAATAAAACTAAATACAAAATGAAATAACTTACGCTTTTGGTACTTTTTAAAATGAAAAATTAATTTGTTAATTTAACGTTAATTAAAAAAGAGATTTAGTAAGCAGCGTAGTTGATGAAAAACCAAAAATAACTAAGTAAAAAATTTTAATTAAATTAACTTCTTAACTTCACTTTAACTTTTTAACTCGTTTGTGCCCAGCCTTGCAACGGCACACACATCACATTACACAAATAATATAAGACCTATAAAATCAATATATTCCCCGCTCCACTCACAAAATCTAAAATTATATTGCTCTATGATATTGCGTATAAGTACAAACTGCCGGTATGACAAATACCCCGAGTGTCCACAAGTCACAACAATTGTATAAAGCAATGGCATGTGCAAAAGGATGTCTATCAATGGATTCGTATGATTCGTTATAGTAATTAATAATTTCACGAGCCTAGCAGAAAAATAAAATATATTATGATTGGCTGGAAGGCCAGCTGCACTTGACAAATTTGGCATAAGTACTTAACCATAAAACGAATACGAAAAACGTATAAGTAACAAAATTAATATGTATAATAATATAACTATAATATTATAATGTAGTTAAAAGGTATTGCGCTTCACGATGCTTAATAACCTGATAATGTATAGATAGGTACTTGTTAAAATTAAATTCGCCGTCTCCTCTCCGGTCGTCTCATAATAATATTATAAATATATTATCGTTATCTGTATGGGTCGACGTATAAACATCAGTCAACACATATATTATAGGTGTATTATGACATGTGTACAACAGTTTTATACAACTTATAATATAAAATATTATAGAGGGTGTCACGGTTTCGTCTGCGTCGTGGAAAAACGAAAATACGGCCTTCTCGACGAAACGGAAACACGTGTCGGGAATGTGTGTGCCCGTGTTAATTAACTCAATTAATAACATTACAAGAGGCGCCTCCTATACGCAATAATAATAATAATAATAATATGATATCGTACACTCCAGTTTCGTGGGATTTCACGGAAAATGTGCGCATATTTAGTCTCCTGGAACGCGGTGGCGGCGGTGGTTTTAACGCCGTGTAAACGACACGTGACCGCCGCTCGCGCTCGCGTGATATATGTGTCAATGTGTATGTGTATGTGCGTTTCGACCACATTACCGCAAACGCAGTTGACAAATGCTCCCGTCAACGCCGTCTGGTATCCCTCGGTATGTTCGTATTATATTTATATATACACATAATTACGAGCGCGCACCGAAAAACGGATTTTCGGCCACGGGCCATTTCTTACCGTCCGTCAAAACTACGACGTCCCGTTGTAGATAGGCTGAGTTGAATATAGTGGGAGGGGGGAGAGAGAGGGAACTACGAAGTGAGTGTATATAATATTATATTATAATATGCGACGATGACGTGATATATTATATATACTAGCGGGACAGGAAATCGTAATTAGTATTCGTCGAGCGGTCTGACACGCGTCGTTTGAGCGCAAGTTTCCACCGAAAAATGCTTCGCGGCGTCTGAGGGACACTGCTGCTGACTGCGCAATATAGACCCCTGGGAACCGCTGGATCCGTACATAATAATAGACTGCCGTTTTTAAACTGTAAACATTTTCCATAAAACCAAAATATTATAGTCTTACGTGTCCTGCGAATTCCCGTGTAAAAATCAGAATGTCACACCTGCTGATCCCCCGGCCTGACCGAAGTCGCTTCAGTGATCGTCATGTAGTGAAGAAGTTTGGCCTACCTAATAATTTGGCAACCCTATACATATTAAAACTGAAATTGTACCATGTGTCCACGTCCACGTATCGACGACGTGCAGGCGAATTATCGATTAAACGCACGAATATATTGTCCGTGCGGTTCACTATATTATCCTGCTGCACCTTGTACTTATAGTATAATATAATATTATATTATTATGGTCTACTTATCTATATACATGCAGGTTATGCGTATAATATTATATTTATATACTGACCGATTACCGTACCTATACTTATAAGTACCTAGTTATAACCCGTGGTTTTTACAGTTTGGTGCGACTTTTAATCACCCACTGGACTGCGTATTCTAGCCATGATTTTGTTGTTTTGTGATCCGATTAAGTTGCTGTGGTGCTGTACAGTGTACAAAATAGGTACCTACTAGTTTACAACCTTTCTTATAATATTTTATTCTTTTAATGTTGATATTGATATAGGTACCTAGTATATTATAATATAAGAATTATATAAATATATTAATATAATTATAGTATAATGTAAATATAAATACATTATATTTATACATTTATATGTTGAAACAAAACATAAAACATATTTACCTTATGCCTGAAGTTAATTCAAAAGCAACAACATAAAAAATTACATAAAAATTACTCAATATGTTTATCAAGTATTATGTTATAATAATAACAATAATAATTTTATTAAACACATTCATAATATATTTATGAAAATGAGACCAATTTTGAATACGTAAACGCATAAATTAAACGTTATTTACGGTTGTATACCCTTTAATTTTAATGTAGTAGGAGGGGGGAAAGTATACTTTTGCACCCTTTGATTATATTTGAGAGGTCTATTGCCCCCTTTGCCCCCTTCTAACGCCACTGGCTATAGTTGAACGTAATTAACTATAAAAAAAAACTGTATTTTTATATATTTTAGAGATTTGTTGGTTACAGAATAACTTACTTACGTGAAACCTTATTTTGAATTTTCAATCCTTTTGCTATAACATTTTATGAATTTTCAATAACAGAATAATTTTTAAATTTTAAAATTGACAAATTTTGTCAAACATCGTACTTAAAAGGCTTGTAAAAAAAAAATTGTGCATATTTTAATATTTGTCAACTGCTATTGTAACAATATATCAGGAGCCTTATATTACATTTTCACGCTTTTTGGGCCAGTATTTATATTTATTAGAAAAAAAAACTAAAAAAATTTAAACTTGAAATTTTCCGTTAACTGCACAAAACGAGTCAAAATATTTTCAAAATTATATCAAGTATAGGAATTGATAAAATAAACAAGATATAAATTTCAAGTATCTTCGGTTATTCATTTTTGAATTACAGCAAAATAAGAAAATCGCTACATGAGAAATCGAGTGAATATCCAATTGGATGTTATATAACATTAATATTGTAAACATTTGAACTATTCAAACGTTTATAAAAATTTAATTTGACTTTTCAGCAGGGATTTATTTTTGATAAAATTAGACAAACTTATGAAGAATTCCACATTAAATTTTCAAATCTTAGATTTAAAAAAATAGAAAATAAACATTCTGAAGACAGTCATCATATTATGATATATTGATATTACTAAGACGTATATTTGATGATATGATTTTGTCGAAAACCGTTTTTGCGTAAAAAATTCCCGTTTTCCCTTAATTTATATGTTGTTTTTCCCAGCGCTTTTGAAAACTACCGGGAATTTTAAATTTTGATCTCCCAAATGCACCAACTATATTCATTTTCTCATCGAACAAGATACCTAATGATGAAGAAAGTCGAAGCAGTTATACTGCATCAAACCGTTATGACAGACACAAAATATATATATATATATATATAATATAAATTATAATCATTGTGTCATATATTATACCAAAACATTATAATATTATGATGGACGTTCTCTGAAATTGAAATGTGATCAATGATATACATGACGGGTATTTATAAAATATATTTACTAGCTTTGGTCTCTACTCTGAGACAAGCATTAATTAGTTAGAGATTTATTTTTTTTAAACTTTTTAACTTAATAAGCAGATTAATTTTCTAATTAAATTGATAACTTAATTAGTTAAAGTATCCATTGTGATAACTTTTTCCAGTTTATTTAAAAATAATATGTGTATTTAAAGTTTTTTTATTTTGTAAACTTGGTAGGTACAAACCATTAGTTACAATTTTTCTACAAATAATGATATGATATGGGAACTAATGTACTATAAAAAAAAAATAATAATATAATAATTATTAAGCTTACACAAATGTATATAATTGTCCAAACCGTTACTGATAATGTGCAATTAAGAGGGAATTAGTACCTATAGGTGTATATGACGTATATTTAACAAAATGTTTAAGTTATTTCTTAATTGAAAGATGCATAATCACTGTATAATATATTAATGTATGTGTGATACAGCGATATAGGTGACAATAAAAAATTATCTATTAATTCCTTGGTAACAGAATGAAGTTAGTATTTCCTTCATATTATTACCACTTTAAGTTTTATATTAAAATGTATTGTTCGTTAACTATTTATTTTTTTAAATTAACTTGCCAAACTTTAGACTTATAGGTACTTTTCGATTTTGTCAAATGGTTTATACCTAAGTAGGTACCTATATTATGCACATTTCTTTGCGGGTTTTATTATCGAGGCACATAAGCGGTTTACGCGTATATATAATAATAATAATTATAATTCTGTGAATATACGACCTCGTCACTACTCCCTGTATACAGAATATAATAATTTAACACGTAAACCGGTTAGCATGGGTGTATGATATATAAAATATGTATTACAATTTTTTGATTCAGCACACACACACACACACTCACACACACATATTATTAGTTATGATATACGTGATACACACGCCACACGCGTCATTAATGGAATTTGAGTATCGCTATCATAATTTTTCTACAGAAATTAACTTCAGGCTATAATATATACACAATATAATATAATATAATATATTATATCTTGTGAACGCGTTGTAGGTATGATTACGACCAGTCAATGAGTGTTTAGTTCCTTTTTTGTACAAAAAGAATACATACGATAAAGACTTAATTACAAAGCTGTCAATTCTGTTACAAAAAACAACAAATCTCAACAGTGAAAATTTAAATTAAATTATTTATCTAAAAGAATCAAATAATCAATTGTTTATTTTATCAGCACAGTAGTTAGATGTAAACACAGTTTAACTTAATTAAATTTTGATCGACATAAATCAATCGAAAAAAATGTCAGAGGATTTATTTTACGTTTTATGTAAATTCACATTTATTTTAAAATAAATAATTCGTTGAAACCCACTCCAAAATATAATAAACGATAAATGGGTTTTATCCATTTATGATCGATTAAGATAGATACAGTAGATATACCTATGAATATTATAATTCTCGTACACGAATCTCGGAGCGCTTCAGGAAGCATCTGAATGTAAAATTATTAGCTTTATCCTTTGCTCTAAATTATATTTGCCTAATATTATTTATTATATATTTAAAGACTCTAGACACCTAATGAACAGCACATCGTTACCAACTTACGATTATTTGTAATCTATAATATTGTACAATTTTGATTGACAGTTTGTTGTAACTTGGCACTTATTTACGTTTTTAACCTATATTTAATATTTTTTTAAATCAAAATAAAATATATTAATATTTTATAAATAATCTACATGTTTTAAATTTGCCCCAACAATTTTTATTGTTTGCTCTTTAAATTGTGTAGCATCCCGTGCCCTATTTTACCAGTCTGCGCCTAAAGTTCATTATTGATGTCTGATAAAATCGAGTTTAAGTGAAACTAACCATTCATTTGGGGCGAAATATTATTCAATATAATAATATACACATCTACAAAATATATCGATGTGGTGTCACGTTCCGTATTCGATGTATTATTTTTTCGATTCGTACACTCAAACCGCATGGGTCGGAATGGGAACGGCTAAACATACCTAACTATAATATAATATTGTGTAGATATTGTTGCGTTCAATTTGTTTCCGGAATTAATAATAATAATAATACAGTGGGACCTCGATAGGTAACTAAGACGTCTATAACTGTAATTTTTATTCGTTCCCCAACCGATTCGAGTATTGTCGAGGTTTGAGTTTCAATGTATATAAACGTACCTTACACTGTTTTTTTCCGGAAAACCCAATTTTTTTTTTTAGTTTGGAACGGTATGGGCTAACTATATCGATTAAGTTTTGTATCGGTATTTGCAGTTGTTTGAAAATCTAACGCTCAGATATTGTCAGTCAGCTACATAGTATTTTGTCGGTGATTTTATACGCTATACGATAAATATAACATAATAATATATTCCGTTTGACTTGGAGAAACCCGTGGAATTTACACCTCGCTCGATTAAACTCGATCCTGAGCCTGACCTAGGTTTCGGGAAAACTGTTTACCAATCAAATCATGTTTTTAACCTTTCACTGTACAGGTAACAAATGGTGAATATCGATAATTCCGTATTCATTCCTAATGATATTTTCATATATAACTATAGCATTTTATAGTATTCGCAACAATACTCCGAGCGTAATACCTGAGTACCTGACTTTAGTTACTAGATTAAATATTCTATTTTATATTGGATATTAATTGATTTAAAACTATTATTAAGGGGGATGGAGCTAGCGTGATTCATTTTCGGTCGAAAACATAGCTGAGGACTACAATTATTACGCCCAATATAACGTTCTGATATTAAATTTGAAAGCAGATTTGAATTTGTAACTAAATTATCTATGCTTTGACAATTTCATTTTTCTGATTTTAATTTTTTTTAACTTAAAAATGTACTAAAAAAAAAAGAGTAAAAATAGATCATATTCATAATTCAGATTTAAATACATTTATATAGAATATGAAAAGCTGCATGGTAAATTTAGAGGAGAATTCAAATCTTCAATTCTTATAATCCTATCGAAATTGAAAGTATTATAGGCATATATTTATAGGTGTTATAATAATATACATAAAAGTACGTGACGATTTTTCTATAGATACTTATTACGTAAACAATCGTCCAACTAGGTGGTGATGTGGTGGATATAGGTATATCATAATAATATTGTTGTTTATTAAAAATCATAAAATATAATATACTTACGCCGCCGTGCCTAAAATAATAATAATAATATTTACATCCACGCAAATAATATTGCATCTGCGTTATTGGTTTTCGATACTACAATAATAAAAAAAACAAAACAATTAAAAAATGTCGTGACGTTTGTTGTCTTACCACAATATTATTTGGTTACAATGGCACGCTTGCGGAGGTATATATTATTATAATTTATATATAGTAAGTCATATCTTATATTATGTATGTACAATGTACTACTATAAACAACTTAGCCCAAAAGCTATATTACCTTTGATTAAAATATGGTTTGCCATGATAGATATGTAGGATATTATATACAACGAAGTAGGTAAGTACACGATTTAGGGAAAATTCATGTCATAATTAGACTGAGTTGATTTTTTGGAAAAATCAAATTATTTTAAAGTTTTAAATAGAACTGCAACTCGGTAATTTTAAGAGGACGTCGTAACCGCAAGAGTAATCCAGTTAACTTTGTTATTTTTTAATATTCGAGTGATTTGACATATATTATCAGATCTAAAGGTAAGTATAAAAATATTATTCAGGGTCCATCTTAGGTTTTTTCGTATTTTAATTTTGAAACAAGTTATGAGTGTTTTTAAATTTAAATAACAGAGTATTCTTCTCTGCAAACATAAAACTTGGTATCACATGTACTAAATTAGTAAGATGGAGTCAATAACACACGGGCTTACGATGACCTGCTCTTAAGAGGTTTAAGGCCGGATTTAAGACCATGATCAATGATCTTCTGAATCTCCATCCCCACGGGGACAAAAATAATATGGTTATAATATGCTGTTTAGAAAAAAATCAAATGATTTGCGCGCACGCATATTGTTAATATTATAAAATTGAAAACTTGAAATTGTCCCAAAATGTGTGTTTCGGTACCTATAGCTCTGTGGCTATCGCGACTTACCATATTTCATTTTATGGTCATCGGGCTGAGACATTTAGTGGTAATAAGACGGGACACACTGTGCATATATTTAAGTATAATTATACATAATACACTGTGCTAAAGCGTTAGACAGTACCTATATTACGCAGGTGCAATATACATGTAAGAAAGTAGGTAGATATAGACGGGTAGGTTATATAAATGTATTTAGGTTGATAAGGCTGCAGGATAGGTAGAATAGTGCATATAAGTGGGCTGCGTATAATGTAGATACTACAGTGCTTATTGCAGGCAAGCCGAATATTGCAGTGATACGCTATAATACAGGTATATATATAATATATATATCGAGTTATTTTTAATGACATGCGCTGCAGCTTCATCAGGACGGAGAAGATATTAAAAAAATAATAACCATCGGGTAGTAAAAAACCGAAAAATAAAAAACCGGAAATCAAACATCACGCGTCGTGTGTGCACAACATTATATAGATACAGAGCGAACCGTTTAACTGCAGAAATAATTTATTATTCGGTTTCGATTTTTAATATTTCGAAAAATAATTTGAAGTTATTATACCTACCTACATGTCAAAGTTAATTTAAAATTATTTTTTTTACTATCAGTGAGCTTGTCATTTTTTATTTTTTTCAACTGGGAATTGTACATTTATTTTAATTTCAAGGAGGTAGCACTAGCACAGATATATCGTATATTCGTATAATCTTATGTATTGGTATGTAATCAAATGTAAAAGCTATTCTACTTAAAATTCTATAAAATGACCGCGAAGTTGGCTTCCACGGACAGCTCCGATCAAAAATGTGCCAATAATTTGCAAATTAGTTTTTTAAGTTGGTGTCATAATAAACTATATATAAACTGTAAAGTGTTATAAAAGCTAAAATCTATTTCTTGAGGCCAATTTTATACTTCGACTTTGTGTCTTTTTCCCATTGATTCGAAAAATACAGTGCCGAAATTTTGCAAATTTATGTACCAGGTATCTTTTTTATTTTTATGAACCAAAAAAACATTTTAAAAAAAAAAATGAATGAATACAATCCAATTTTTTTTTCGAAGTCGAATAGGTTTAGTTTTGCGGCAGTACCCAAAACGAATCGCCCTGCAGTATCGCAGTATTACGCGCGCATAATACGATCGAATTTTATGTCCACCGCAAACGAAATTTTCAGCGGCATCGAATATATAGTATAAGAGGTAGTTAAAAGGTACCAAAGTACCTATGCATAACAAATATCGTGCGTGATTATATGTTTCTAATATTTTATTTTTTTAATATATTATTATGTTGAACGGTCAACCACGAAATAATTAGGCTTCATGTACCTCAAATTCTCATTTTCCGCATGATTAAATAGAGACGATTCGCGCAGCGTGTAAGCATATTATTATACGCTCATATAACAATAATAATAATAGCAATATGTTATTGTTATACACGTATATACGTATAATATGTATAGTATTATATTATACAATACAGTAATATATAAAATATTTATTGCGCATACGTCGTTATAGGTACCTCAAGTATATATGCGGTCGCGTACCGATCCAATTATAGGATTAATACGCATCGTTCCTAGTCGGCGTGTTTAGACGAAAAAACGATTGTTAAGAATCAAAAAAAAAGTCAACTCGAATAGCACGATTAGTATACCTGAGTATATACTATATATTATGTACCAAGTACCTACTATATTATGTTATATTTACAGGGTGATTCACCAAGCATGCTCACCCCTATCTTGATTTTTTCAATTATCGTGCAATTATTATTCAAATTCTGTTTTATGAGGGATAATTTCAATTCATTTTAATTCAATGATAGTTCATTTTCTAGAGATATATATATTTCCAAATACCAACTTAGATTTGTATAGAAATCTCGATGATACAGTCCCGTAGAGAAGCAAAGTTCTTATTTTTCAGATGAAACCCTCTCCTTTTTATTGTTAATTGTTAGGCAAGTAATTGTTTTGACTAGGTATGTCAATGTACTTAAATACGCAATTTCAAAGATGTTAGTACATATTAACTAGCTGCCACGGAAATGATTTAGTATTGCTAGGTTTTTGTGATTGCTCAACTTCTTTTGGGTGAACAAGCTGTGGAAGCAATAATGTATTTTTAAGTGTAAATTATATTATATTTTAATTTATAGCAATCCCGACCGGCGTTGTCTTTGAGATTCGCTTGTGATTATGTGAGCAGTGTCAGTTATTATCAGGTAGATCGTGGACCCCGCGTGGTGCGTAAGTGTATAATTTAACTCTAAAGTATCATATACTTAGGTATATCAAGTTTATCGTTTTTACTTAATTTAACCTACGGTGGATTAATATCATCAATTATTACAAATTTCTAACCCAACCTATCCGTAAATCCGATTTATAAAAAAATCCAAATATTCCGCGTGTAAATACATAAGTATATATGCCTATCGTACTGTTTGTTTTGTGGGGAAGCCTACTCCCCTCATCAATTTGTGATAATGCGCGGGCAAAATCGGGTTTCAAAAATATTGACCGGATAAAAAGTATGGTCGGGACTGACACGCTGTAGAACACTGAACACATGTATACCTACACATATTTTATATATATATATATATAATACGGGACTGAAGCCGAGGAAAAACCACGTTGACGAAACGAAAAAACAAATTACCGAAATTCGGTGTAAGAAACACATATGTAACACACACACGCGTATCACGGTACGTACATAAAAAAGTACTTATTTTTCTCGATGACGGGCGACGATTATTATACACATACGTGTATGGTGTGCAGTTCTGTTTGTTTGTGTTTTTATTTTTTTTTCCATCCTATAACAACAAAGCCATTATCGGTATCGACGAACCGAAAAGTTTGTTCAACCCGACTGGCGGCGGTGACGTGTATATTATAAGCGATTTGTATAATATGTTTATCGCGAATCCGGGGTGGGTGGCTACTGCGAAATAGAACCGACTACTGTGCTGCACCAGAAAAGACGTGGAGAGAGAGATAGATAGATAGAGGGAGAGAGAGAGTGATAGAGGGTGACTGAGAAAGAATAAAAAAACTTTAATAATAATAAAAACTTTATTATAGTTCGAAAACGATTTTCGCCGAAATTTTATTGTGATTAAATAATAATAATAAAAATCAAATAACTCGTTTTTACGGGTGCATAATATATATACCTGCAGCTCGCTACACCTATGGAAAACAATACGACGCGGTCACTAGCATACAGCAATACTATACAATATTTAGAGGTACCTATATAAACATAATAATAACAATAATATATAATATGTAATAATATTATGTTCTTTAAGCGCTTTTGAAGCCGATTGTTCAGACGACACCGCCGACGCCATACGATGACGATGACGACCACGACGACGACGACGGTTAGAATGACATTTTAATTATGAAAACCTTCAGCGAGGGCGGTGGCGTGTTACACTCGCACGCCGCGAGAGACGCGTCAAAATAAACGCGTTTCGTCGGTGGCGATAAATCAACGGGGCAACCCCAATTTGCGCCGCGCAGTGACAGCAGCCGGTCGTCTATATATATATGTTGTACGAGGCCAGTTCAGCTCCCTCTCACTCTGCCGCCGTTACTGATGCTGCCGCCGAAGCCTCGACTCTGCCTCTATTTTAATAATAATATAATATTATTAATATCACGTGTCGTATACTTGTGGCGTGGGTGGGACGAGTGGGTTGATGAGTGCGACGAGAAAAATTATTTTTGAGCAACACGAAATCGCATCGCGTCTCTGCAGACCACAGTTACATCTTGTTACAGTTGTTGTTATGAGTTATGAGCATGAAATATCGAAAAACGTATTTTAAAAATTTTTTTCAACTTGGTTTTTTGGTATGTTGCATAAAATCATCACTAGATGATCATGATCACGCACTGATTTTATACCCGATTACTGATTATCAATTTATTTTAATTCCTGATCACCATGTAGAGAAGATCCATATAAGATATAATATAAATATCATGTAATTTGTATAATACGTACTATGTAAGAATATTTCATTAACATTTTTCACACAACACTCAACTATAGGGGTTGTTGACTGCGTATTTTCCTATTATATATATCCTGCAAATGACACCACGAGGAGGTTGTCCGTCGTAATTGTCATAGTATTACCTATTAATAAGTCTTAACAATTTTGTTATATTTTGTTTGTTGATAGTAAACACGTCATTACCTAATTTAAAATAAATAATTTATTTTTAAGTGTTCGGTTTTTTTTTAACTTACTAGTCAATCGCCCTTATAGAAATAAAATGGGTATTATATTTTAAATGTTGTAAAGATTGTAATTTCTTACGCTTATTAAAAAATGATTTCAACCAAGTTGTGATATTTTTATACCACAACTTACAACGGGAAACCGCTTCTATTCAATTATAAATGTTGTTTACATAGAAATAAATATTTCATCAACATAAATCGAAAACAAAAAAAAAAAAAAATTGCCTCAATTTGTTATTATAATATATTTTATTGATAAAAAGAAGACTATTGGAGGGAAAACATATTATAATGTTACCTTTTACAATAAGACTTTACTCCCTCGTAGTCCATATATAAGTCATGGGTTGGTTAGAAGAAACCACGAATGGTAAATTTATGTTTCGTTTTAAATATTATTATAAATAGTTTAAAATTTGCCCGTAGTGTAGGTACCTATATATAATGTAACCTAGTACATATATACAGGGTGTAATTCATTATCTCGAAAACTATTAACGTTTTTTAGAAATATTTTTTTTTACATATTGATAGTTTGAAGTAATTACACAAAACAACATTTTTGAAATAGTTATCATATTTTATATTGGCTTTTATATTTTTCCAATGACGGAATACATTTTTAACATTTCACATTCCTAAGCAGAATATTTTTCTGAAAACTTCAATACAATTTAAAAACTTAAATAATAATAATAATATGATTTCTGATATTTTGTAGAATAAATATTTTCCATAAGTAATTGTTTATACTTTTCGATATAATGAGTGTTTACCTACTCTTGAATTGAATTATACCTACTGTAAATGGTATATACAATATACATATTCATTTATATCAATATAATATCATATAAGTACCCTGTATGCCAAAAATGTGTATTAGAAGCACGCCGATCATATTACATATAACACTGGCCATTGGCAACGACGGTAGCAAGTAGCAACATTAAAATAATATATGTCGTCGGTAAACAACTGCAAATATAATCAATAACTTATAGATAATAATATTTAATTCATTGTTTGAGCACCTCTAATTTACCTTTTTTTGCCACAAAATGTAGTCTATATTTTCTTCTCCAAGGTCTAATCTATCTCTATACCAAATTTCATCGCAATCAGTTGATCGGTTTAGGAATGCGTAAAGGACAAATAGACAAACATTCTTTTTTATATAATATTAGATAGATAAACAAAAACAAACACGTAAAATATGAGTCTCTATGAAACGTTTACAAACATACGGGCCTCGCTCAAGGGACAATAAGGACCCGTTCTGTGCCTCTCTATCACAGTGCTTACGTCATTACTCTTTGAAGTATTATTTCACTAAGTGTTTCAGCTCATTTACTTCATTGACCTATTATTACAAATATGATACTGTCTATTACTTATTTTTATTATTTAGTTATTTGGCGCATACAACACTACAGTTAAAACTTCAATTATGTTATCCGCTCTATATTCTAATAATAAATATTTTTGTAATATTATCGAGACTATAGGTATAATTGTATAAGTATATTGCTCGGATATCGTAGGTCTAGGCAGAGGTGGCTCCATGGTGGGCCCTAGGGGCCACAGCCCCCAAGCTATATTTCTAAACAATTTTATACTGTTAAAAACAAAATTACAAAAAAAAAAAATCATCGAAATAGTCTGAAAATTATGACTTGCCCCCCCCCCCCCTTAACCATGTCTCTAGAGTCATCCCTGGGTCTAGGCTCTACAGTCTACAGTCTAGACTCTAAACTATACCTTTATATTATCTAAGGAGTGTAGGATAATATCGTGGGCGTATTCTACACACAAAAATTCGTCTAGTCACGTTTTATAAACTCTACTATATATTATGTGCAAACGTATATTGGGGACGCATTTCTCTTGTTTTTTGAAGTACAATTTACTATTAACTATAAAGTCATAGACCACAGTATAATTTATAATAGTTGTGCCGTTTTAAAGATTACAACATTGTATAACCTATTGTAAATCTACGGTAAAAAATATAATATTTCCAAGGTAAAAAAATAATGTCCACGCGTGCTCCTATAGATTTTAATAACAATAATAACAACTCAACCCGTCGCACGTGCAATAGTCAATTATTATTATTATTATTATTTACAACGATAGACTACGTTTTATAATATCGACAAATCGATTATCGGCGTCCATCATTATCTTTACGCATCCGTTGTATCTCACATATATAATATTATACTTTTTCAATCGACGCCTTACAAGTTACGTTGTATATAGGTACACGTATAATATAAACGTGAGCACCTGTTGTACACCTAATAGTATTATACGCGTGAGGTTGTATTATACCTATACAGGGTGATTCGTTTAACAGCGAACATACTCATTATATCAGCCAGATAAGTATTAGGTATGACATTTTTGGAAAACGTATATATTATATAGTACGCATTTCCCCCCCATAATTTTTACGTCATACGCTTATTATATTATCGTTATAATTGTTTTTTACTTACGACCCCGGTTGCTATACAGGACGCACTCCCGCAGTCGGAAGACTCCGAAAACTCTCACGACGACAAATAATTAGGCGCACAAAACCCATTATATATTTTATTTTTTTATATTCATATTTATAAACTCGCTACGTCTATTGTTGTCCATTACTCAATAAAGTCAATACTGTTTACAGTAACAAATAGTTACAATATGTAAACAGTTTATCAAACTAGTAATAATATTATATTATATTGAAACATTTGAAACATAATTTAAAAAAAAAATTAAAGTTTCTTACGTTTCTGAATGACAGCATTATAATAGTGTTTTCTAGGGGGGACCAGGTGGCCGAGCGGTCTAACGCGTCGGCGCTGCCGGTCGCGGTTTCGATTACCGGCCACTGGGCGGCATTTTTCTCCGGGCAAGTCACGGTGTCCGGAGAACAAGTGCCGCCATCCCCCACTCCGGGGCATGGCAGAAACCTACGGGTGCCCCATTCGAAATTCTGCCAAAATACACCCACGTGTAACACTCACCTACCGTTCTAAAACTTACTGTTCTACCCCTCTCCCAATGGCCTAAGTTGCCGCGGGATAAAAATAATAATAATAAAAAAAAAAAAATAGTGTTTTCGATGAGCGGAATAATGTGGAACTGCAGGGGTGACCTGAAAAATAAAAATACTACAATTAAATACTTAGTAGGTCGAAACTCGTTAAAAATGTAATTCTTAAAATAATATTCTGCTTCAAAAATCGAAATATTAGAGAAAAAATTTAAGTTATATTGTCATTTAAAAATATTAAAATAAAAACTATTAAAAAAAAAAAAACGTTAATTTGTAAGAAACGACTTCAAACCATGTGCGAAAAAAAAATATTTTCAAAACCATTAATTTCCAATAATAGGTACTTTTTGGAATAATTAGTGTTCATAATATTATATTATGATATATCTATATACTATTCAAAGAATCACCCGGTACACGTTTATTTTCCACTTTCGAGTATAATATATAATAATATATATGGATAGGTATGGTAAAATTCGATGTTGACGTAGTAGGATTTTGTGAGCACGACTTTCGAGGGTTGTGGGAGGGGGGTGTAACTGGAACAGAAATGTTTATATAATATTATATTTTGTATAGCGGCGACGAATAGAGCAGGTCTTTGGCTTTATACCATATTATACATAGGTAATATATATTATATACGTATAGATATACCGCATTGGTATACTACACAAAGTCGTATATATGCAATAATAATAATGTGTATATATAATGACGGGGTGCGTATTATAAAGTACGACCAGTTATTATATATACTATATACCTATTATATTATATACATAATATATGTATACACAATAAACGGCGGTGTAATTATTTGAATTGGTTTCGACGAGTTGGCGGCGGCGTGTACCTATATACAAAATAATACATATTATAACAACAAAAAATAATAATAATGATAATAAACGAATATGTGTACCTACTGCAATTATTATAAATGTACATAATAATATTATATTATATAGCGCGGGAGTCGTGAAATTTGTATGGACATTATGTTATACTTATTATTATTAATTTTGATATAGGACGAAGCGCACGAATCTAGATATATGCTATAGGCAGGTGCGGTAATCGCGCAAGTATTATACTTCGGTGCAGAATGTATTGCGATATGTTCTGACGTCGGAATGTTTAAGGTAATAATATTTAACCTGTATCTATAATATGGCTATATGTACTGGAAATATTCTAAAATAGATTTTTGTAGAATTACATAGGTATATATGATATACATAGGCATAGGCGTAGCTAAGGGGGGCTTGGGGGGTCTTAGCCCCTTCAGTGTGAATAATAGCCTTCCCAGAATTATTTAATTTAGTTTATAGTGTTTTTTTTTATTATTATTAATTGTTTTTGCAGCCCCCCCAATATATTTGATACCTATATAGGTACCTACCTATAATATTATATCAATATACGTATAATACAGTTAGTTCCGCTTAATATGCAAGTTGTATTTAGAGCTATATAGAGTTAAAAATTATAATTATCATTATAATACTATATTAGGTAAGTGAATAAACTGAATTAAATTATACTATTATACAATTTATTTATTTATTTTAAACTTAACGCCAAGACGGAGTAAATTATAAATTAAAAGTAACTAATAATCATAATTAAATTACAATAAAAAATCAGGGAAGTATACGACGAAATAGAAGAGAGAAAAACGATTACTATAATAATTTATTAAAAGTCTTATCAGTATATCACTGACACGAAGCATCCAAATTATGTTATATTATTTTTAAATTAACGTAGATAAATATAGGTACTGAAACGCTCGGTGTATTTGAATTTGATATAAAGTCATTTTATAAGTAAATATACTTATAGGTAATATAGGTTTATCGGTGAAAACCAGTAAATCAAACTTTTAAGATTTTTGTATGTATATTAATAAAATATAACAGCAGACTCTTAGTCAACCTTATTTGGTGAGAACGATGGGTGAAGTTATAAACACTTTTTGGCAATAACTTTCAACGTATATAACAATAATTTGCGTGTTTGATACTTTTTTAATAAATTCGTACCAAACATATTTTCAGAGTTTGCAGTAGTAACTTCACATTAAAATAGGAATCATTTAACAGCAACAATTATTTTTGATCGCAGCCAGTAATAAACGCGTTACGTGCGTGAAAAATCAAAAATGTGTCCTATAATTGTGGCGCCTACTAAAATAAAATGTGTGGGTTATGGTGCGATCATGTTTTATGTGTTTCGTCAGGAAATCGAAAACAAAATATTTAATTTTACGTTTACGGACGGACTACTCTATATGCATTTTTAAGTAGGCGTACAATTGTTTTTTTCAATCCATTAACAAAGTTTTTTTTTTAAATATACACTATACTGTTTTTAAGATAACATTTTGATTGAATCTTAGTTTTAATCTAAATAAATGGAAATAAAAGTATAACACCCTTAGGCACAACATGTTGAGCGAATATTTTACTGACTATTTTAAAAGTTATCGGGATGACAACGCCTTCGATGCTGACGTTATTTTATTATGTAAAGAAAATGTACTGTACATAAATTATATAAAATACGTCAAGACGAATAAACTCGACACATGGTAGTGGAACGTCGTTACAAAGTATTATCTACTGTCTTGTAGAAGATAGGTAGGTATATACTGTTTAAAAATGTAAAGTATTTAAGTATACTGATACAAATACTGAAATGCTGCTACTTCCTTAGGAAATACATATTTGAATACTCTGCAGTAAAGAAGCATTTGAGTACAAATCCAGATAGATAGGTACTTAAAAAAAGTATTAAATATTAATTTTTTTTTTTGAACAATTATTTCGACGTGGCGATAAGGTTGATTAAATATACAATATTATTATACTATATATTTTATTTAATATTATTTATAGATATTCATAATTACTTTATATTAATTTTTTTACCTTAAAATCAATTTTAAGTTTAGTTTCATTCCCAATTCTTGTTACATAGGTACATTAATTTTGTTGAGAATTTTATAACTCATCGTTTATGGTGTATCTGTTAATTCCTTAATCATCTGTTTCCTTATTTGAAAATTTGGTTGAGTATAAGTTACACACACAAATTATAATCCAAAGGTGGCAATAAGCGTTAGCCGTTAGAATTTAGAAATGTTTATCTCAGATATTTCCAATTTTATTAAAAGATAGACATAGTATATTATATATAGGTTCCTAATTTTAATAATTAGTAATCTTCTATTATACCAGGATACTTGGAATTAAATGGGTAGTTTGTGCCTCTAAAAATTATTATGTAACTGTTAATTTTTATTTTTGGTCAGGTGGTACTACTGGGAGCCTTCCTTCTCTTGTTACTTTTTTTTTATATATTACTTATTTACTCTGTCACCACACTTACTCATTATACACTTATGCATAGATTGTAAATATACTTTATTTTTAATAAAAAAAAAAAAAAAACTGTTAATTTGAAACAATGGAAATCGTAAAATTAATATTTGATCTAAAATATGTTCATTATGATAACAATACGTATATATTGAGAAAGTAGATATCACAATATGGAAGTTCTTATAGGTACTCCAAGTACCTACTATTTTTTTTTAGTATTTAAGTATAGAATTCGAATACTCGAAAAGTATTCAAATACTCTTGCTTATAAATACTGCTTTTACTAGGATACCTATACTATTATAGGTACCTAATTTAAAATAATGAGTGTCTCCGTCGACCGTCAATACATACGATTATACGAACGAATTCACAGTGCAGAGTATAACAATATCGTGTTTGCCGTATTAGGCTGTACACTTTTATATTATATGATAATATAATAAAATTATGGTATTGGGAAAACGATTTCGCAAGTGGCGAACACAACGGCTTGGATACCTATACAGGTGCATTGTATTGTAGTAATAGTCGTAAAATAATACAACACAATATGAAATTAAGAGAAAAAATTATTTCAGCTCCCACCGTTGGCTACAGTCCCGCGTCACGTCGCCGCCGCGTAAAATCGCTCAGCATCTGACATATTATAGGTAATACCTATACACTTAAGTCTATAATATATAACGACAATAACAATAATAATGGAAAATTCGCTTGTGTACAGGGGGATAGTTTTATTCCAATGGGAAATAATCGTGACTATTCGTGAAGAAAATATCGTTTATCGGCGATTCATTACATACAGAAAAAAAATTATTTCTTCTACATTGTGCAGGTTTTATCAAGAAATTATGAAAAAAAAACTAAACGAATTGTAATCAAAAAATAAATAGTCCTATACGAACACGACATGTAGGTATACGCATTAGTGACCGCATTATGGGTAATCGCATCTATAACGACTAACCGCGGTTACCTATACAATAATGAATTTTAGGATATGACGTAATATTTTTTTATCCCACCGGTAGAAAAATAGTAAAAATCAAATATCAGAGAGTTATCACATTTTCACAGTTTCTTTCTATGGGGCGCCGTTATGACTACCACTGTGTCATTGACGTAACTATATAGGTAAAGCACTTCTAGTGGCAGGCTGAATCCATCTTATCTTTCCTTATTAATCTGTGGAGATATGTCCCCTACTTACACCCTTCTACCAATTGTGTATAATATTTACAAATGGATTATAATAAATTCATATCAATATAATATTTATCCAGTATGACTCAATATGCACATCCCCATTTTTTTCTTTAATAATACGTTTATTCAAATTCTGGTTGTCAAAATTTTTAAATGTTTCTAAGAATTTTTATAAATTTTGATTAAGAAATCTACAAAATCAGCTTAATAATTTGGGGTAAAAAAGGTTGGTTCTCATTTGAAAAAAGAAATTGATATCACCACAGGTTAAATGGTTAAACCTTAAATGGTACAACAAATATCTATACAAGCATTTGCCAAATTCGAAAAATAGTCTTGTAGCGTGCTAGTTCTTAGCCAATTCTATATATGCCTCTTACAACAAAACATTTTTCGTGACTCTTTATCCAATGTATTATAATTGGAGGGGGAGGAGGAGGAAGAACTATATTTTAGATTCTGAGCGGAGCGGGAAAGCTATTGTTTTTATAATGGTGTTTATTTATTTTTTTTTTATATCCTGTTCCTGTATACAAAATTTCTTCCAGAAGGAGTGCTTCGATTTCAACATATAGTATCTTATCTTTTAGCAAATTGGATCAAGATGGTACTTTAAAGAGGTCATTTTTCGATTTTCTCTATAGTTATTTAATGCCAGGGGAATAACCACCGGAAAATTACGAATAAACGCTAAAAATAGGATTTTAATTTCTAACGCTTTGTTTATCACCATAGAAACGAATAAAAAATTATAATATTTTAAGATTAATTTAACTTACATGATAAAATAAATAATAACAAAATATAAAATATCCAGACTGACAAACCGTCTTCGCTCAGAATCGTTTTTCTTATACAATGATATTATATTATTGAATTCAAGTCTAATAGGTACAACCATTATACAATGACCCACTTGTAATCTACTGTACAGCAGAGCGACATCCACTTACCTGATTTTTTTTACTGTTATAAACACATAACGTATAACGTATATACCTATAAATTCGTAATATTCGGCGTACTCGCAATTTTCAAAACAACGATAAATAAAACGCGTTTGATAGCGGAGAAAACGAGCGGGCGTGTCTGCAGCACCAAAGAAATCGGGTCGTGTCTGTTTTGGGGCGCACAAAATGACATGAATAGGTACTACACTTTATTATTATCACTATCGTTGTATTGTTACCTGTAAATGTAAGCGTACCTGTATTGTTATTGTGTCGTGTCGTCTCGCGTAAGCTGCTGCAACGAACGGGTTTTCGCGTCCGTCCGTCCACGGTGAGATTTTCCATGGTTTTCCCGTACACACACATATGTATATATATATAAAATATTGTAATGGGTACCGTAACCACGGTACATAATGCACACTGGGAAAATCGACGCCGCCGCCGTTACGGACGCGGTTCGTTATATGGCGCCAAGGAAGTGATAATAATAGACGGCGCAGACGTACCGACTTGTGTGTATACATTTATATACCTCTTTCTCTATAATATATATATATATATATATAAATATATATACATGTACACAAGTATAATATGTTCTTATTGTGTACCGCAATCGGCCGCGGTCCACCGTATACACAATATACACCATAGGTAATAATAATATTATACGGATCCATACAGGGTGAACCGTTTGAATGAGTTGCTCCGGTTTGATCAGCTGATTTTCGAGATTTAGAATATTAGACAATTGTGTAAAAACGTTAATAAACTATAAAAATTAATTTTTGTTTTTTTTCTATTATTAATAATCACTAACTCTTCTGTGCTCATCTAAACTTTGAGATTTTAAGTAAACGTGGATGTGCATTTAATGCACAATTCAACCGAAAAAACGCAATAAAAAGAAAAATAATTTTAAATGTCGAAATATGTCGAAAAATCAAAGAAAAAAATGTCAAATTTGTAGAAGGCATAATATTATATATATTATTCATACTTTCTGTTAAGAAAGTTGTTGCTTTACAAAAAGCTAGTCAAAATGTCTTCATTATTCGGGATATTTTATGTATAATATTATTCATTATACATTATAATATTATAATATTATACATTATACATTCATCAAATATTTAGTGAACGCATTTCTGCAGCATCACTATATAATAGCGAATACTACCCAAGTATATAGAAAACCCATGTTAGCGTATATATAGAGGGATTTTTAAAAATTATTTTAAAAACACTGAGAAATCATGTGTAGCGGTTAAAATAGATCATCCGGTATATAAATGTTTAGAGAGATTATACCACCTGTACGATTTTTAGAGTGTTATAAATATGGTGTCTTTTATGCGTGTCGACCGTGGACAATGACGAGCGTGATGTGTTTTGCCAAATATATACAATATATACTATCATATAGGCATAGCTGCTGATACCTATATAATAAAAATAAAAGCCGATAACAATATGCTTATAATATTTTACTATAATAATAAAATATAATATTTAGCTACTCGTGGAAATGTGTGGCAACAACGGGAAAATTCGCAACGTCCCGGGGCGCTATTATACACACAAATTCATAAAGGTACATATAATATATGTATAATAATATGTTACGGTCGAACACGATAATTAGGAATTACGTCATTGGCCGGGAAATGTCGTCAATTTATCCGTCAATGTCCCAAAATCAGATAAATATGTTATAGGACACGTTGTCACAAACAACGCATTTTGTACTGTTATTTTGGTCTTTTATATATCCACCACGAATTCCCAAAATTGGTGTTCAAAGCTTCGGTGGTGCCATTTTAATAATACAAAAAAAAATTAAGAACACTGAAGCACAGTTAGTTTTATGATCATCGACTATAAAACTGCACATTGAGCTACTTAATAAAATTCATTAAAATAATTTGTACAATTATTGTACATTAAAAATAAAATATTTATTTTTAATAGATTATTAATCGAACACGTTACATATTTGTACGTTGGTGGGAATTTTGACACGTCAAACCATTATTCCTATATCAATAGGAACATGAACACTTTGTGTATGTAACACGTGATTAACCTATTAATAAAATAAAATAATTTTTTTTTTTACATTTATCTTTGAAATCTAAAATGTTGTGAAAAACTATAAAACGCAATATCGAATATGCAAAATGAAATGCTTCAACGTCGTATCAAATGGATATATAGGTAATTAGGCTTGCATTGTGCATGACTAAAATATAAATAATTAATAAACATGCTATCCCAAATTCCCAACAAATGTGAAATGTACAAATGTCCAATGACCGCAAATGACGACAAAACGTCCGTCAAGGTATACGATTTCAACATCTATTCATAATACTATTATAAAAATGTATTTTACGAATACTTACAAAGTAATTGAATACAAATACAAGTAATTTTTTTAATTGTATGCTATATTATATATATATATATATATATATTGTACACCAGTATGCCAGTATAGGTACCTATTATGTTACTACTCATCATAGATTTTAGCAATTACTATAGCATGTCTGACTATTTAGAGCTATATACATGTCCACATATTTCATTCGGCATTCAGATAATATATTTCAACTAATATTGATTAAATTTTAATGAAGAAAAAACTAAACAGCGGTATTAACTATTAATATGGAACTATTTTAAAATTATTTGATGTTCAATTTTCTTAAAAAATTCCAATATAGAAACCATATAAAATTTGATGTGGTTTTTTTAAAATTTAAAATATTGTTATTACCTACTTTTCCTATACAAAAAACATAATATTAGTTTTCAACAAAAACTTTTTTTTGTGAAAAATAACAAATTAAAATTAATAAAACGGACTTTATGGTATTTTAATACAAGTATTTAAATTTTGTTAAAAATACTTTTAAAAAGTATTCAAAATACCATATAAATACTTCAAAAAGTATTTAAATACAAGTATTCAAATACTTGTATTCGAATACATTACATTCATTACAAGTCTGACGACTGTTAAAAAATTATAATTTAATATATATACCTAATAATATTAGATATATCGTATATATATTCAAGTATTATTAATTATTGAAAGTATACGATATTATAACGCCTTAAACATGTGAAGACTTAAAGGCTTTATAACTTTTTCATGTAGATAAAGACTATACCTACTACCTACATGTTGACAAGTTAAGATTAGTCAAGATTTCTCTTCATATTCAAAATCAAACAATTAGAAAATACTTATTTAAAATAATTTTTTAGAAATAAACTTTTTGATCTCATATAATAATATTGGATGTCCAAATAAGTAATGACACAAGAATAATACATTTTAATATTATATTCATCACAATATGTATGTACACTATAGTTCAGTGTAGTAACTTAGTATACCTAGTATACACATTACACATAAGTACATAACCACGAAAATTTGTTGTTCACTTACATTACCATGGTAAATAATGCGGAATTTATCGTGAAAACTCTAAAATAAACTATTGTTATTTAAAATAGTATAGGCAAAATAAATAACTTTTCTTGGAAATGTATTTGAAATATAAAATAATAAATGGTTAGTTTGAAATATATAAAATAAAAAGCTAATCAGTGAAGTTTAAAGTTTCAAACCATTGACAATCAGTAAAGTTGATGCGTATGAAATATAATAATAATAATATGAACAATATGAGATATTACACTAGAGAATACCTACTAGACTGTATAAATTATAAAATACAAAACTTTTGGTTGTGAAGTTACTAAGGATAACTATTGTCAATAAAATATAGCCTATATGAAATTGGTGTGAAAATAGAAATGCATTATTAATATTATACGATATTAAAATATAATTAAAATTCTAGTAGGAAATAGGAAACTATATAATATATATAGTCGATAAAATATTTACACTCTTCCTATTGCCCTTAAATAATAATAATAATAATATAGTGTTTCAAAAATGTCTTATTTATCTACTCTAGATCCCGGGATTGACTAGAGTCGGCATAAAAGAAAATATCGGCGGAAACAGTGCGTGTGCCTAGTAACCAAAAACTAAAAAATAACTAAAATGGGGCCGACTCACATTATATGCAACCCTGCAAAGTATTTAAGTAAAAGTATTTGAGTAAAAGTATTCAAATACTTTTTTAAGTATTGAATAACTTTTTAAATACTTTCAGCATGAAGTATTTTGAATGGTATTTTAAATACTTTGGTTTTTTATTTCGAACATTTTATTTTTATTCGAAATAATTGGTTGGAAAAATATTATTGTCAACTACAATAATAGAATAATAGTTTTATTTAATATTCTGTATTTCTGTGTTAGCCGAAGTCCAAAGGTTTGTGAAAACCAGATTTCTAAAAAAAGTTATTGAATATTGAATAACAATATTCCCTTTAAAACTATTAGATTACCTACTATCTATGTGTTTATATTGCGATAATTAGAAACCCACTTTAAAAACCAAAAGTATTTGAGTAGTATCTTAAATACTTAAAAAAAAATGTATTTGAGTATTTACTCAAGTACTTTTTAAAAGTATTCTTTACAGGACTGATTATATGTAAACATATAATATAGCGTTTGGGATCATCGTCGTGGCAGATCCTTCCTATACAGATACCTACGCCATTATATCCATAATACCGACGTGCTCGTGAGATGTGTTGTGTATTTCTATAATAATAATATACATACCTATAGTAGGAAAAACAGTAGGCCAACACATGTCAGAAAAAAATGGTTAAACATATGAAAAAAAAACTGTTAGATCGTATAATAATTGGCTAAAAATGTTAATTTAAAAAATGTATCTGAATTTGTTTGATTTAATGTTATTGCGCTTGTGTGTACCACCAACATCAACAGTCCCATGTGAACGGACCTCTTCAAAAGCTGGCTAGACCATTTCCGAAAGACGTAATACGTTATCGACAAAAACACGGAAATGTTAATATTTTTATAATTTATAATTATACAACGTTCGTACAATGTTCTGTTTAATAAATAATATCTAAGTGATTATTACTAATAATGTATCTGATGAAATTAGATAGAAAATGTGTTGTTAAATTAATAAATATTGCTGGGTGTTATTTTCAGTGGCTCCTTAAATAATGCTAGTTTTAGCTATTAAATGGCTGACGTAGCAACACTGATACCTATAATATAGGTACCACGCATCACGGGACGCGTAAAAATAATTATTATTCGGCTGCGGCGTATCCTGTGGGATATAGAGGTACCAATTATTATTATTTCTACTCGCGGACGCAACCGTAACGAAAATAATATCATCCCGGGGACACGCCGGCGGGACGTTAGCGCCGGACAATATTGCGGTTTACATATTTTAAAACGAAAATTTATTATTCTACGTCCGATTTTAAGACGATATTATAATAATATAATACTGTGCTGCTAGTTGCTACTGGAAAAAGCAGTACCTACCCAAATAAAAAATACAATTTTAGTGAAAATAATATTTTGTGATTTTTTTTTAAAGGAATCAAATATTTTTAGTACATTATTTTAGTTTTTACTGTAATAAATGGATAATCATGGAGGAAATTCAAAAAAAAATTTTGATTTTGCGATAGATAAATTATTTTTGACATTTTTCTCATAATAAGAAGTTACTGCTTTTCACACTAATATTATCCACATATTATGAATAGTGTGAATATTAGTGAACACTTAGTATTAATATTAAAATAAATATCGTATAGCATTGATAGTAGAAAATGCTGTAATTATTACAGTTACCAAATAAATAGCATATATTCTTAAACCGTTAATAAAAACTTAGATATTGTTAGATAAATAACTTTATGATAACGAAACGTATTATTATCCATATTAGTAGGTAGATACTGAAAATATATAGCAACTGTTATGGTAATTGGAAGTATTAGGCACTAGAATGTAAAATTCAGCAAAAGCATTAAACATTTTGAGTTTTTACCGTGAATGTAGTAAACCTATATACATATTAATTACAACCATAATTGATGTTTAATGTTTACTGCACTTTCTTCTAAGATATTACTATATTCGTAAGTCTCATGCAGGAGTTACGATATTTTGTAAATTCATTTTTAGTCAGTAAATGTCGTTTTCTCTATATATAACATTATTTAAATTATATTATGTAAAATCATTTAATTAGGTAGCAATACTTGATCAAAACATAATTTTTGATATTTTTTAGTTACTGCCTTTCCCAATGTACCTATAGCAGGGCACGAGTGCAGTATATATGCAATATGCATGCATATTACATGATACGTTTAGCCAGTGGTTATAAACATTTATTAATTTCAATATTTAAGCTTCGCATATGCGCATGCTTGAACTTTTATAATACTATATTGCACACAGTCTCTGTGGATTTTTGATACAACCGACGCTTGTATGAAATGCGTCCGTTTGTCATGCGTGGTATTTGGAATACGTATCAAGATACAGGTACTTCTGAAACGAATTCAGAACTTATCATAACAACTTGCACATTATAGTATAATATATAATATCATATTGTATAGGTAATATGCACTGCGAATGTTTCGGTCGTATTGTTCGTCCTCCACTCATACATAACCGTTGCAGTAGATGCGTTTACTATATAGTATATACTCGCCTCCTGTAGCCTAAACTTTGAGTCTCGTCTAAATATTTGAGCACCTAATAGAAATTAATATTTTAACTAATAAACAATGTTTTATGAATACTCTCGTAATATATAGCTGTGCTCTTTAAGTTAGAGTGGAAATCTCAGATTTTTTTTATAAACAATACCTAGGTTTATAGTTAATAAATAATATTTAATTTATATTTTGTTTTATACCGACAAATATTAAGATTTACAATAATACACTTACTTATTGCGATTCTCTAATACAACGATACACTGATACAGTTTTCGGTTATAAATTACTTAAAAAATATTAATCATAAAAAATTACTAAATAGTTATTAGCTGTGACTAACACGGTGACACATTCTGTACAAAATAGATTATAGGCACAGCATAATAAATATTATATAAGTTTACCTATTAAACGGCATTACAATTTACAACGAGACACGAGTAATTAACTCGAAAAATATGCTTACAACTAAAACAATATTTTTTTAATAATATTTTCTTGCTTAGATTTATATTACAATATGCATTACCACGTCCTGCTACTAAATGGGAAAAATTGTTGTTGCATAATAATGTAGTACCTATGTAGTAATAATAATGTTATTAACGCTAAATTTCCCTTGATAATATAATACGAGTCATATTTTCTTATAATATGAGAAAAAATGTTTATCGTTGAACGACTTGTAAAAAAATAAAACTCGAGTTTCGATGTAAAATCGAAATAAAATTATACTTTTATGAGTAACATGCTCATATAGCAGTACACGCGACAGAACTATATTATATTATTATGGGTACATTACAAGTTATTACACGACCAGTCAGAACAAATCAAAATAAGTTATAAGTTCATATAAGCACATAGGTAAAACTATAAAGCCTATACCAATATAGTATGTATAGGTTATAAAATTCGGGGTTTAATTTGCATAATACTTTTTTTCTTGTTGAAGTTGAAAAACTAATAATAGTACACAAGGGTTTTGTTAATTTTTTTCAAAAATAATTGTCCAAACTCCAATTGAATATGTTATAATTTATTACTATTATATTGTGATACCTATATCTATATTATTATATAAGTAAATGTTTTGTTTACAAACAGGTGACCCTAAATTCATGAAATTACTAAAATCTCACATTCTCATTACAAAACCAGCAAGAACCTTCAAAGCTCTACGATAAGTATGTTAGGTAGGTGCTTATACGAACTTCCGAGGATCAAGAGTTTGATTAAATGTAAACCCAATAAAATAAAATAAGATTGTCCACCTCCGTCACAGCGAAACATCGGTACTAAAAATTTGTTTTATTAGGTAGGTATACTATTGGACATTGGTACCTTAAGAGGAAGCCACAAATGTATGTGTTGTCTCCGTCTTACAAACGTAGAACATAGTAAAAACACGGTTTGCTGGTACACACATCATTCTGTATATATTTATACTAGAATGTTCAGAGTTCATAAAATGAGAATTATATCCATGCGGGTGTTTTTATTTTATCGGCTTTTTGGTTATATATTAATATTTAATGTATTAATTTGTAAAAATTTGATGAAAATTATTGATTTGATCCATCAAAAAAATTAAAATCCTACATCATTATAGCTATAATTCTCATTTATGAACTCTGAAAATTTGAATATTCCAGTATAAATATATACAAAATGATGTGTGTAAACGCAAACCGTGTCTATTAGGTACGTTTGTAAGACGGAGATAACACATATGCATGTGAGGCGTACTCTTAAAGTGGAACATTACATTACAGTGATAAAAATATAACAATATAGGTCCACAATTATGGTAGCTAAACGTAAAAAATATCCAGATTGTGTTGAAATTGTAAACAGTTTTCAAAAGAATTATAATTTTTTTAAGACATCATATTATAATTATATATTACCAGCTACTCTAATTGCTGTATTTTTTAGATTATAATTTACTATGGTAATATTGTCATTATAAATGCGTCAGTAGTATAGTATAATGTTTATACCTGCTGCAACACAATAAATTTCGTAGACATTGAAATACAATTTGCCACTGTTTCACTATAGTAGCTAGGTAAGTTATTGTAAGCACACGTTTTTAATTATTTATGCTCTCACTGTAGCAGTCGTCTGCAGAATAAAATATTAAAATTTTTTTTAATACATTTTTTGAAGATGATACGAGTTAGAATATTATAGTGTACAACCTATAGTTATAATATAATAGTACAGTATATATATATAACTTTGTTAGGATTTAGACGTTGGACCGATCCCGAGTGAAAATGTCTAATAGTTTCGCTCACATGACGGTAATAATATTATTATGTTTATACTCTTCTATACGTATTATATAAACTATTTTATAGGCATTATTCGATTACCAAAGTGATTATATACTGTTTGGCGTTTACCAGAGTTAATAATATTGTATCTATTATAATATGAATGTGTATGCGATGGTTAAGTGCGCTCGTGTGTTACATATTATAGACGTCGTATATGGTATATATATATTATATTATACGTTAAATCGTGAACTCGTCAATTACCTTAAAATAATATCACACGGAGGGTAGGTATAAAACGTAATACCTAAGTAATATATTATATCGGCGAGTCAGGAGAGAAGACTACCTATATAGAAATATTATCGGTCGAATCCGTCAAATCGTTTTCGCGCGCGCACTCCACCGCCGGCTACGTACATAATAATAATGACTGCTCGTCGGTACCGTCCTATATATATTATATTTATATATATATATATAACTGTACACGTGGTATACGCGGTATACGATATTATTATAAAGCAATATAAACCGTTTTTCGCTTTTTTTTCGATAAAGATCTATATTTCATTTTTATTTTTTCGTTTGATGTCGACAACGACGACGACGATGACGACGAGGGACCTGCCCCGGGCACAGGACATCGGCGCAATAGGACCTCGCGGTGGCGGCGGCGGCGACGTCTACCGTTTACTGAAACGATGTAAAATAATTTCCTGCGCTCCCGGGTACCCGCGGCAACGAATGTATATATAGAATTATAGAAGGAAAGAAAATATATGTATATATATAGGGAAAATAACTGACGAGGCAACGACTTTATATATATATGTATGAATGTATGTATGTATGTATGGCTGGCTGACGACTAGAAGCCTGAGGCTAATGCGCGCGCGGCTCATTCATTCTTTTTTGTATACGTATTTTTCAAACGTCTTGATTTAAAACGTTTTTTTTTTCGTTACGTTTTTCGAAAATGTTCATTAAAAAATATAAACTAAAAACGGATTTGGACGATACGTAGGTATAAGCTATTATATAACCAGTAATTGATTTAGATCGTAAGTAAATTATTATATATAGGTACCTACTGCAGTGCGGCACACCGTCATTCGTTTGACCGTGTGAAAAATAATACTATCGTATACAATATAATATTATATAAACGCAGATTATACGCGTAGGGTAGGTACGTAATAAATTATTACAACGTAAATATAATATACTACTACAATATAAACCAATGATCGAGCCCCGATCGTAATGTTTTTAAATATATGCACACCAAAAACGTTGGCTACCCGCGATCCGTACACGTATTGTATCTATCTGATATAATATAGAAATTGTTACTCTACATAATAATATAATATATCTGCCACGGACTAAGATATCTAAAATGTAATATGCACATGGTAACACGATCGTTCAGCGAAGCCGTCTCCCATAGTTGTGGCAATATTATGTCTAGATACTGTAGTGCGTATAGACTATAAAGACGTACAATACACTATAGTAGATATACGCAGTGCTTGGATATGGTAAGAGTGGTGAAGGGGAGCGGAGCTCCTCATCTACTATTTTGTTCTATAGTATCCAGGGCGCAGTCAGGAATTTTATAAGAGGGAGGGGGGGCTAAGTATACAAATACAATATGTCTTTTATTTACACTTTTAATTTTTTTATTAATCTTGATAAAATTCTAAGGTCAACATGGTCAATGGTGGGAGGGGCTATAGCCCCCATAGCCACCCCTCCCTGGCTATGCCGCTGAAAGTATTTATAATGTTCTAAAGCACGTTATTTTTGATATTAATATATTGTATAGTATATTTCCTTATAATTTGTGAACGTATATTTAATATTATTATTTTATTTATGGTAAGATTTTATTGAAGGAAATACTCAAGTTTAATTATTATTATCATAATGATAAACCAACCACAACTATTATGTCAATTATTGTTACCTTAATATTTATTTTATGTTAAACACTTATACATGATTACTGACAGCTATGAAAATGTATGGTTTGCTTAAAATTACATTTTATGTGAAAAACGTTTTAATTCATCATTGTTCAAAAACAATGTATTCATTTGATTTTAATTTATTTTAAGAAGTTATGTGTGCTCATGTGACACATATTAATGCACTATAATTATTATGTTATAACTATTTTTGAGGACTAGCTGATCATGGCCGGGGGTCCTCGTTAAATAAATTTACTCTCAGAACGCAGTTATTAAATCATTATTATTGAGCTCCTCCGCTTAATTTTTCTCATTTCAAGTACTGGATATACAACTTATAATACATTAATACCAATAAAAAAAACATAAGGTGAAGGAAGAGACAAAGATGGTGGTTCTACGGGACACAGTAGTGTTGGGAAATTAACTTAAATTTTACTATGAAAGTAGCTATAGTTATAGGTAGCTACAAGTGAAATTGATCATACGTCATGAATAAAAATCCAACCATTACACGGTTAGTTTTGTTTAGTTTTATTTGTATTAGTTATACATTAGTTAATTTATATTATTATTATATTATATTGACCAAAAAGGTATATATTGATATATTTGTAGATTGTATACCAATTTATTAAAATGTATCAACTTTAAATTATACAGAAATATTAACTAGGTATTAATTATTAACAACTATTCAGACAATCAGACGGCACGATTTCTGCGATTTGACATATTGATTTAGTAAAATGTAGTAGGAACACACAATATTAATCAAATAAATATGTATTGTATACGACAAATATTGTACCTATAGTCAATCATAGGTACACGAGCAAAAAGGCGTACGATTTTGTTTTTGTTCTCTAGCAAAATGTAGAAAATGAGAATTATTAGTGTCTTTTTCATAGTACGCAACGTCCACGATGCAGTTTATACTTTATACACGACATAATGATAATATATTATATTGGACACGAAGTGTATATTATATAAATATAAATAATTGATTAATGACATATACATGACATATATATGTACGATGTTGATTTCGTGACTACAGAGAACCACAACAGTGTGGGCACCTATCAAAGATATTGCGATAACGATATTAAATATAATAATATATCGCAGCCAATTCGCAAGTGTAGGTCGCGTGATTATTATCTATCGTCACTTATGATAGGTATATGAGCCATAATTCATATAAATACTAAAATATTATATATAGTAGGTACCTACATTGAGAATACCTATATATGATAATAAATACATTTAATGTAATGACGTATTCGGTGAATAAAATCTAGCTATTTATATTATCCATGTAGGTAGTGTATATGGCGCTATACATATATTATGGAAGTGAGTGCTTGTAAAACTTTCTTTTTATACGTTATTTTGAAGGAATCATAACACATTGCACGTGGGTGTGAACAAAATCAACATGTATTCTATTTTTTTCTATCATTATTGATTTATATATTAATAAAAATAGATTTTGAGAGAGTAGAAATAAATATTATACCTAATCTTGGAGTACCTACCCGCTATATATATATATATAATATAAAATATAACTAAAAGAAAAATTCACACTGGACTACTGGAGTGACAAAAATATAAACGCACGAAATAAAAAAAAAAACTCATCAAATTATAAGATTATTATATAAGCCCAATAAGGACTAATTATTAGTATAACCAGTTAACTTGCTGTCCCGTCGAACGTGTTGCATATTATAACATGTCCATTTACAAAACAAGAAAAAACTTCAAAATATAATTGAAACTTCTTTGATTGTTTAATAATATTTTTTTTTGTTCATAGCTAGCGGTATAAGTTCAAATACCTACCTTACCATTAAGTATTAATGTATATGAAATTTGAAATTTATTAATATATTGAACTCTATAAGGGAAAAAATGTCTCAGAAAGGAAATGTTTATATTAAGTATTAAAACAAATATAGTTATAGGTATTTATAAATAATATGTCTATTAACCCTTATATTATGTATCTACCTATAAACCTATATATTTAAAAATTCCAAACGTTATAATTTAAATAATTTCACTGTTCAAGGAAAAATGGAAACCAGCATGATCGGTGAATTAACAGCAATCAACCTAAATTTATACAATTCAGATAGGTATCTATTTATAATATTCAATATACTTATGTGTAAGGTGAATGAATGCAGCTAGGGTGACAACCGACAGATAAACATACAGGTAATATTATTAGGTTAGGTAGCTATGTTATATTTTCTTGTTATGACTAAACTGCAGAAATGGGTACCGTGTAATTTAATAACTTATCTGCTTTGCTAACTTCAATTACATATATATTGTGTATCCCTATATGGCCTACATACCATAATGTAAGCGCTATAGGTACCAATACGTGATTGTTATAAGCTAGGTGTAGTGTGTAAGCCGAACCGTTCGCATCACCAACCCCCATGCTAACCTAACCTCTGCAGGCGATTCCAGTCGAGAGACCTTTGAAGATAACCGTGGGGCATCTTCCCTGCGATGATTGATATTAAACTCGTTGAGGGTTCTAATTTCGAGTTGCTTCCAATAAACGTATAAAAGTAAAACGTGGCGATTATAATATGTATTAAGAAGTTTAAAGTTTACGGTTGGAACCCTATTTATACGAGTACAGTAGGTAGGTACCTAACATTTATGGTATATATATTTAAGTGTTTAACAGCATATGGTGGTTAAAAATCACCCCAATACTCATATATTCACTCTTATTTTCACCCAAGCTACCGCAGTAGTTGCTGTGTGGTGTCCGCAATTAAACACATTTTATACCTAGGTAGCTAATACCTATACCGTTATTTTATTTAAACCGAAAACCAACCCAAATTCTGCCGCATAATATTACTACATAATATTAGGTAAGTACTATTCTAAAGTAAGAGAAAAATGTTTTTACAGATTAATTTTGTATAAATAATATACTATGGGTTATTTATATACCTATTACTATTATTGTTATCATATTTAGGTATTTTCAACTATTACCTACAGCACAATTATTAAATAATACTGGTATTATGAATGAATATATTTGATATGCTTAAAATAATATATTATATATATCAGGGATGGCCAGTGTTAAAAAAGTCGTGAGCTGCACTATATTATAAAAAATATAATGTGAAGAGCAGAAAAGGAATATACCTATTGGCTATTATACCATAGGTATTAGTAAAAATGTTAAAGTTTATGACGCGAGCTGTGGTTTGGCCACCCCTAATTTATTATATATATATCATGGATAATACAGTTATACGCCATGATAAAAATTTAAGTACAAACCAATAGTGTAAAATAAATACCTAAATGAATATCAAGTATAATAGTACAAATATTTACATTTGTAAATACTAAATAAGAATTTGAGATGTCGAGATCGTAATAATTACCTAATTTAATTGAACTGATTTTCACTTTCAAAACGAGCAAGCTATATAATATATATGTGTTTGTATATATATAAATATATAAATTATAAAGACTGAAGATTATAATCGAAAATAACAGTTTTATTTATTTATGAAATATTAGTCGAATAAATCAAATTCGCGTTGGTATATAATATTTGTATAATAATTAATAATACGTTTTGCACTGATACACCATAAATAAATATATGCATGCAATTACGGATAGTGCAAATATTTAAACTAGAAAAATTCTTCGAATTCCATATTACCTATATATTTTACCACTGAACGTTCACACGTCACACTTAAACATCACACCGTCGTGTAACTTGGCTATATTATACTTAATATATAATAAATTATGTTCTAACGCATTATGGAACTCAATTTCACGAAATAATTTTATTCCTAAAAAATATTATCATATAAAATATATTATATTATGCTGGTTGTCCGTTATATACATAACTGCACTGCACTATTGCGGATAGGTATGTATGTAAATTATGTTATTATATAGGTATATATATATATGTATACATGTTCGTATGATATACAAACGTAAACATTGGTTGTGAATAATAATTGCGCGAAATGTGCACCATGCTCTGTATACCTATATATCATATATGCTTACTTGTTATATGAATATATCATCACAATCATTTGTATTATTTATGTATATAGATACCTACATTAGATATTATAATATATTATATAGAATTGATATCCTATATTAATAAATAAATGTAACAGGAACATATACATAAATAATATTATGTACATATTATACAGTAGGTATACATAATATAATATAATAATATAATATAATATAACATATACAATCGAGACCTGTCGGCGCATGCCATCATGACGAAGTGTAAATGGGATTTATTTTAAATATAAAATAAGATCGATTATACACACCTATATATACCATGTACGTGGCTGCACTTCCACTGCGTCACCAAAAAAGAGATGGTAGCAGGTAGGTATATATAGTTTAAACTCAATATAGTCAACCTGCATCCAGCTAGCTGGACACACGTCGTAAGCTGGTATAATATAATGTTACCTTATGGTTTATACAAATTATTACTGACAACGATAACCGTACATTTATGTTTGGATGTAATAATTATTTTGTTTAAATTTTAAACTGCAGCAGTAGGTACGCTATAATATATAGTACCTATAATATAATATCGTTATGAAAATATATAATACAAATCATTATTAGAATACAATTATTATTATTTATTGCAATTATGATTAATTATATTAAGTACCTATATAGTATTAAATTTTTATTACAATTTACATTTAAACTTTTTAAGATAAATAAATAAATAATTATTATCTATATATAGGTATACAATATTTAAGTTGTAGACTGTAGTTAATAAGAAATACGTTTGTAATTTACATTTTAAAATTTAACCTACATATAAGTAACTAATATAATATTATATGTACTAAAATTATTATCATATAAAGATTTTTAAATATGTTTAAATGTTTTATAAAACAGTTCTTGTATTATTTTTCTGCGTTTTTTATGAAATTATTATATAATATATAAAGTACAAATTATGATTAATATTATTCTGTTTGTTAAATTATTACATAATATTATAATATATCGATAGTTAATGATATTATTATTGACGTGGACGCAACTATAAAATAAGTTTAAAAAAGGCACGCAGCTGGAATAAAAATTATTATTTTAAGTTATAACCTGTCCTGTGAAACTTTTATTTATTCAGACGTAGACTTGTATTTATACTATATATTATATAGTATGCACCGGGTTATACCCATCTTATAATGTTTATTAAATATTATAAAAAGTTATTTGGTATTATAACAACATTTTTCTCCAATGTTCGTTAATTTAAAAAAAAAAAAAAAATTGACACAAACAGTGTTCGGATTAAATAAGTATTTTTTTATCTAGATAAAAATAATGTAACCCAAATGTATCTAGAATGAGATAAAAGATAACTTAACTCATATTTATATAGATAAAGATAAAGATGCAATTATTTTTTAAATGGTTATAAATGTTTGTATATTTTAGTTGGGCACTTATAGGAATATAATAATGATAATGATATAAATATAAATAATGACATTATTTATAAACCATAAACTTTGTTTGAGAATCTGTATAAATATTTAAAAATTTAGTACAATTTCGTGATTTTTATCAATAAAAAAATGTATCTAGATGAATTTATTTAGATTAGTAAAAAAATTATCTAAGATGAACGTTTAGATATCATTTAACTATTTATCTAGATAAGATTAAAGATGAACAAATGATTATCTAGATATTCATCTAGATAAGTCTGAACACTGGACACAAATTATTATTGTTTTGTATTCATTTATATAAGTTTAACACACCTTATATTAAAAATATAGGTAGGTACATATAACATTATATCCATAAATATTATTTATATATAAATAGATATCTATAGATAATTAAAAAAATGCACAGTAATTTGTATATTAAATTATATTTTATCACAATATTGATGTTTAATTTTTAATTATTTTGAATTTCATGTTTATATAATATATATAATATATACATATACACATAAATTAAAAATGTAAGCTATACCTACAGAGTGTGAACATTTCATATTTAGAAAATATTTGATGTTGAGGGGGGGGGGGATAGTCAATGGATTTGTTGACACTGGAGAAAAAGAGTCTATTTAATAAATCGGCTCATAACGATAAGGAAACAAAAAAAAATTAACAGTTAATAACTAGTTTATAAATATAGGTATACCTATATAATAATAAATACCAGCTAACGAAACAAAATTTTAAATTTAAAAATTGTAAATGTAGGTGTATTATACATTATAGGTACGAGCAATCGCCTGTATATACCTATATATATATACCAGCTATAGGATTAGTAATTATTATAACGACGGTCATCATCGCTCGAATATAAATAGCAGCTATATTATAGGTATAGATGTAACGACCGATAGCAACATAATATTATATTATATCGTCGACGCCATTATTATTATATTATGCATAAACGGGTGTACCTACCTATATGAAATATATTAATTAATAACAATCTATCTAAAAAGTATAATATTATATTATTTAGCAATACGCAGGCCGTGTATACAATACAAAATAAACTTAGAAAGGTTAGGCACCTACTTATAATACTATATAATTGGCTATGATAAACCGCACATTTTATTGTATTTAGCCATAAATAGGAATATATTATATATATAACCGATTGACATTCGTATAAATATAAATATAAAATAATACCGAACTAGCATCTCGGTAATGTTGCATCGATAGAAATTGTCAAAATACCCGCGGAAGAAAATAATTGTTCCGAAAAATAATAAAATAACAATAACTTTACAATATTATACAGGTACGTGTGCAAACTCGTCTTTGGCCACGGTGCGGAGGAAATATTATAAGAGTCGGACGCGAACGGTCCGTCGGCGATGCTGTCGCGGCGGTGAGTGGAACGGTCCGTCAGCTGGGGGAGGGGAGAAAACGAAACTGAGCGAAAAAAAATATAACGAAACGAAACGAAGAAGATGAAGACGAAGTAGGAGAAGGAGAATGAGTCGGAGGATAACGATGATAAGGCGGTGGGAGGAGGAGGAAAAAACGGCGGCGGCGATGGGGTCTTCGTCACCGACCGCCGCCGTCGCCGTGACGACCGCGGCAGTGCCACCACACGCCGCTGCGTCTGGAGGAGAAGGCGGGCCGACCGAGAGGCGTCGCGACTCCCGTGCCGACCAACGGTGGCCGCTCTACCTTGCCGCACGGTCGCGCCTCCCACCGTCCCACCGCCGCAGCGGCCACCACCACCTCCATAGACGCCGCGCCGCCGCGAACGTACCCAGGCGGCGGCACATACGCGAACCGCCGCTCTGAGCACGGCACACCGCGACAGTGTTCGGTTTCCGGCTTTTCGCATCGGTCGACTATTGCTGCTGTCCTCGCTGCCGCTGCTAGTGCTACTGGCCGCTGCTGTTGAGTTCGGCGAGCGCGCGCGCGAATAAAATTAATATAAGAATACGTATATTATCGTTACTGATTGTGCATAATATAATCCATCCGCTCGATAATTTTATTTTTAACTATTATATTTTTTACCGCGTATAATAATCGTTGTCGTATACGTCATCGTCGTGTCTAAACATATTATAATATTATCCTTTCGCGGGGATTATATTTTTTACTCGCGATCGCTTACACGTGTCCGTCGTCGGTATACACGCGGGTGTCGTCATCGTTGTTATCGTCGCCGTCATCGATCGTTTTACGCGCACGAGGTGCCTATACTGTACTATATAATATTATTATATACGAAACGTGAGAAGTAGCAAATCTGTTTGTGTGTGCTGCGTATGATACGTCGCATCGTCTGCAGGTGGTCACCATCGTCACCGCGCTATTACCGTGCTAGCAGCTCTACCGGCCGCCGCCGCTGCCGCCGCCTTCGCTGTAGCAGAGGATTGTCGTCGGCAGTTGCGGCGGACGGAACGACGTCGCGGCGGGCTGCATCACCGCCAACCGTCGCCCGGCGGACGGCCGCGCATTGATCATTCCCTGCACCGGTTGACCACAGCCATCACGACGCCAGTGGGTCAGGACGCCGCCGGGGCGGTGCACCAGCCGCCTTATGCCAGGGGTTGCCGGATCCGCACGACGGCCGTCGGCGGTCCACAGCACCACGGCGGCCACATGGCCACGTCGTCGCTGGCTACCACGTTTGGCCTGCAGTTCTACCCGGACGAGACGACCACCACCGCCACCTGCACCACTACAACCGGTGGTGGCGGTGGTAGCGCTGTGGACCCGTTGGCAGCCCGGCCACCCGTGGCCGGTCTGCCCGTCCAATCGTCCAACGCCACCGGCAACTCATCCGCGGCCGGCCAGCAACAGCCAATGTACGCGACGTCAGCCAACCGGAGCACGTCGCCGTTGAACCCGCAAAACCATTTGGCACATCCGTTTCACATGTCCTTTCCGGTCACACAGACCCACAATATAAGTGAGTACCTTTGCAGGATATACTTTTAATATTATAATTTATACCAAGTATAAGTAGCTATAAGTATATTATAGTAACTATAGCCTATAGGTTTATTATAATATACGATATGCGTGTACTAGAGCTTTTAAAGTAAACTTTTTTCCTCCCCATTTGTGAAACCCGTGGAAAAAATATTTCCATATATATAATAGGTATCTGCCTATTGTCCTACATCATTATAATATAATAATATGATAAATATTATTATGTTTATGCGTGCCGAGTTTTGTACATAGAATTTTTATTTTTTATTTTATCCCACGGTGTATCATCGTCAGTATAGAAGACAGACACGTCGTCGCGTATATAGTCGTCGTCGTCGTCGTCCCCACAACTCGAAATCTATATAGAATCATAATAAAATATACGAGAGAGACAGACTGCATAGAGGGAGAGAGAGAGAGAGAGAAAGGATCGCCGTCGTCGTAGGCACGATACGTCGAATTGTCAGTCATGCATGTCAAAAGAGAATCTTTTAACGAAAAGTGACGTTTATACCAACACGCAGTATATGATATTATACTCACAATACCTCTCTGGTGCTCTGTTCGTCGTCTACTGTGTAGTATATAGGTATATTAGTATCTTGTATACTACCTAAGTATAGAGAGGGTACCTATATGTGCGTAGTGCGTACATATACATGTGTCCGAAGGACAGATATAGACGGCGCGACACGACGAACAGCAACCGCATAACGTAATAATACACACACGCACGTACAGCTCACGAAAACTCAGTGTTCTGTGTAGGTATATACATACCCGCTGTACCTATATAATAATATGTATGTTTATTATACTTGAAAATAGGCTACACGTTCATCGCGATTGGTTATGCACCTGCAGCATACGGCATATAATAAAAGATTTTATTAAATTTATAAGTTGCAGCATGATGGGCTTCCTCACACTATGCTTAAATGGTAGCTTCTACCACGTGTAGAATTGGAAATTCTTTAAAAATATTCATGCCTTTTTTTATCGAGTGAAATTATGTCAAGATATTATACAAAAATATATAACAAACTTTCCATACTATCTAGATTTCCAACTATTTAGATATTCTGATCTTTACAGCTAGATGAAATAGTTCAAATAGATATATAAATATATACTGCATGAAAGTACATAATAGAATTTTAATTTCAACACCAAACCACCTGAATTTAAGCTTTAATAAGGGAAAGAAGTCTAATTCCGGTAGTTTGGGCTCTAAAATAAGCCCACAAAAGCATTTACTAATCAAAATCCTATAATTATTAAATAGGTATACAGAATATAGAATTTAGTTACATCTAAACATATTATAGAAAATTCAACAGGACGGTACCTCAAAACATACATGCGTGACAAAAAATTTATTCAAAATAAGAATCGATCACTGTGCTTAATATAATATATATTATATACCTATTGAACGTTTAGGTAACTATTACCTACTACATAATAAATATATGTATAACAAAACAAAAACTGAAAATCACATAAAACTTGATATATTTAGAAGCAAAAACTTAAAATTAACTATGATTTGTTTTGTAGGCATAGAGTCAACATTTTTATAAAAGCTTATTTTATTTCGTCTATTGGATGTATTTTATAGATTATTGTATATAGAAGCATAAGGGAACCTATAAATATGTGCATAAAATATACATATACTATTAAAAATAAAAACTTAAATCGATATTAATTACCTATATATTATTATACTAAAAGCGTTGTTGGGATGTTCAAATTTCACAATGATCTGCTTTTGAGAAAATATACATATTTCATAATTTATTGAAATAATTATCTGTATGTACATATTATATTATATAATATTATAGGTAGCTAATTAAAACGTTCAATTTGAGTACCTATACCTAATATAATATTTGTATATTGTCATCTTTTTATATAAATTCAGTTTTTGGGTTACCAGCTGTCAAATTTTATTGCTTCATATTTACAGCCATTAAAATAGCGATATATTTAGCAAAACTATATAAATTGGCGTTAAGACTTTATTTTTGGTTCATATTTAATGTGTATAGGTAGGTACTCGCATGTATGCATTTTAATGGATTTGGACGTAAATCGTTTCGTGTTATTTAAACTGCAGATCACGTTGTATATTTAGATACAAATATCTACATATCAATTCACATTGAGCTTGTTCAATAAATTAAATATTTTAACGTATGCAATTTTCTTGTATATTATTAACTATATTTTATACACAACTATGGGTGTAAAATTTAAAGCAAAATCCTCTATAAATCATCAAGAGAAAACCCGTATTTGTATTTATTTTTTTAAATCGCTTACACGATTAATGATCTAATAAAAGGTATTTTTTCAACCTTTCATATATAGCTATATATTAGTTGGATAGGTATTAAAATATATTTTTTTCGCTCATAAAGAAGGAAAACATGGCCATTAATATAGGTATAACCATCACTCAACAATTGCATTATATCGGTAAACCGCGGGAACTATGTTATTTATTACAGGTACTTACCACCTATATTTATATTAATAAATTTCTATAATATACATAATATTATCCAATTATTATAAGAAGCTATAGTATTCATATTTAGCGTTTGAATTTTTTGTGCAATTTCTCGAGCCCTCCTTGTTCGGCGCGATGGTTGCTGCCGAACATCATTCGAATCTCTCGCGCGTGTACCTATAGACAATTTTTTTTCTCTTCGAACGCATTGCATTATTATTATATTATAATATACAGTCGGCGCATTCCAAAAGACACACCGTAACATGACAACGGATAATTTTCCGAGTGTTTTTTTCTTCCATCGTCCGTTTTATTATACCCATATAGTATGTATATTTATACGTATAGATATGTACTCGTCTGTATGTTGTGTGCGTGTGTATACGTTTTTCTGATTTTTGTCGCTGGCCAAGATGACGGTGGCGGCGGCGGCGGGTTAACGACGGCAACTCGTGCGTAACTCAACTTGTAGCGTGCGGTGTCAAAAAATAGTGGTCATCGCGGCAGACGATGGCGACGGACAGTTTGTTTTTTCATTCTGCGCGGTACATCTTATAACGATATGCCATCATGTATATAGATGGAGAAAAAAAAATAATACGTAGGTATAGTCTATCTGGCCGAAGCACGCGTAGCTCGGGCTCGTGGCGTCTTCGTTACGGATGAATCGACTTATAACTCGACGCGTACAACAACAACAGTCACAGTCCTGCATGCACAGGCGTTTTTTTCGACCACTATAATACCATCTATACTCCCCCCCACAGGTTACAGAGTACGGTATATAGGTAATAAAAATAGGTGCACACCAGGTTTAATGCGATGTGTGTATATAATATCAATATATATATGTATTATATACCTATTGTAGGTACCTATAAGTAAACTCAAATTGACTATATATATATATATAATAGGCATATGGCGTATATTGACGGTTAAGAAATCAAAAGTTGTACGCCATAAAATGTTCAGTCATAACATAATATTATACATTATGTACCTACATAAAATAATATTGGTATCATATGTATACATCAATTTGAAATTAAAATATTAATTTCCATTGTACCTACACATGTTTCTATAATATGCTTTGTAGATTTAAATGGAAGTTGTAACTGAAATAACGTCTTTTGAAGCTGCTGCAATGTATAATATGGATGATCATGTATCTTACTATGTGTATTAACGCATACCCATACCTATCAATAACCATACATTATATTTCTTATATTTCTATTATTTTCTCCACATTATTTAACGATACAAAGAAAGTATAATATTTTGGAATTCTTATAGTTACTAAATAATAATATCGATACTTTATATTCAAACAAATACAATACTATAATTAGTACTTACCTACATTTTGTTAATATATACTGTAACGTGGTCGGGGATGACCCGTTAAATATAAGATATTCAGGGAAGAAATTAGTTCTTTTGAATATATTTTTACCGTAGCTCGGGAGCACGAATGGTATTAGGATCTTAATATTACAAATAAATAACGATTGGTCTAAACTATTATAAATACAAACACATTTATTATTACTTACAATATACGAACAAAGTTACCAAAAATGTAGGATTGTTCGGAGTTCAGGTGCGCGTGATGGAATCGCAGCGAACTGCCTTTTCCTTACATAGCGATATTGGCCGGAGCCTTACAATCATAAAATATATAAGTGGCACCTAAACCAGAGGGGTTTAATATATTATAGTCAGTGCATAATATGCCTATTGTGCATATTATGATGCTTATAAAATAAACGTTGTGATGTAACATACGTTACAATATAATATATACATATTATAAATAAATAATTATAAACTGAAATAAACATTTAAAAAAAATAAATATATTTAAACTCACTCAAATACAAAAACGTATTTTTCATGTTTTAAACTATACAATCAATATACCTACCTACATTTTACATAATCATTTTTACTTACACCTGTTAAATTCTGGAGGAACACGGATGGCATGTGCCATTAAGTATTAACATCGCATCATTCATCATTTATGCAGTACCTATAATATTAGTACCTATATTATATATTAACAGTGTATCATTAAAAAAGTGTATACATATTAAATGTTTATGATCTATTTAGTAAAAAAAGGGGGGAGATTATTGTCGTTGGTACATAGTACCTACACTGAACTATACACACGAGACCCGACATAGGTTTACACAAAACGATAAACGCATTATTATAGTTTATTACATAATGCGTGCGTGTATTAAAGAGACGATGTTTGAGACATTTGGCGCGAATCAATCGCCCTCAATGACGTGTATAAATTATACACCTATAATCGCACATACTTAATACCACACGACCATTATCAATTATCATAATATACGATTTCCGGAATACGTTGAAAAACGCGCGTGTGAAATTTAAAATCCAATAGTAGGTATTGTGTTAGGTATATAGGTACCAGCTAAATTATAGTATAATATGTATGTGTGGTTATTTAAATGTGGTATAATATATTATAGGTACGCGTGCATATAGGTATAGTTTACGTAGGTACCTACATAATATTATAGTGTCGAGTGTGCAATGTGTGCAGAATAGGACATTATTGCCCGCGGTGACTATAATAATATAGACTTTTCGCGCACGCGCAGGAGTGTGTGAGTGAATAATTTGTGCATATACCTACCATAAACACATACATACCTATAATATTATAGATATTACTATAATGGCCGACATAATATTATATATATTTTCTTATAACACGCGTTTGTTTAATGGGCGTCGCGAGTCACAGCGGTTTTCTATATACGTGATCGTAAAAACGCCGTGTCTTATATAGGTAGGTATATATATATTATTGGCTGCGACAGCGTATACTATAATACACTCTACATATATAATATATTATATATTGTTTTTCTGTGGTTTTTATAATATATTTTATATTTTACATAATATAATAATATATTATAATAATTATCGCTTTTCGTATAACGTACCTACCCGACGCGTAAGCATACACACTACACTCAGATCACAGGAAAACCGTTTGTTAAGTATATATAATTTATACGATGCAGATAGTTATACAATTTACACCAATGCCATCAGAAATTTATAATAATATTATATTTCAAAATATTCATCATAGTCTGAGATTTTCGTTGTGCGACCAGCGTACAAATACGACACGAGAGGTTTAGTGTATACATTTTTTCTTACGAAAATCCGGGAAAATTCCCGCCAATGCTCGATCCATATACCATTGCGTCCCGTCATCGGCTCGGCTGATCGATATTATACCGTACGTATACCACATCGTGCTTAGACAAAACAGTGTCTACTATTCTGCACACTGCACAGCATAATATATAAACATAACGTCGATAACATACGCGCTCGAGTATATACGCCAAAAACGGTTTCTCAGAAATAACCGCAAATAATAACATGATATATTATATGTATATATTGGATCTGAAATTAGAGCATGACGAACGTGTCCCGGTCGCGTGTGTAAACGCGTTATTCTATAATATTATATGTAGGATTCGGGTATTTTATTTTTTCCGCAATATTTATCGGAACACGTCATGAGCGAGCGAGTGCGCGTGAATCTCTGCGAGTGTTTTTTATAATAAATAGTTGATAATATAGTCAGCGCTCACAGTCTCAAATACGCTAGTTGTGCAGGGCTCACACAACATATGGTACAAAGGATGTCCAATACAAAAACTTCATAAAACGAAAAATCTTCTCCCTACGCCTAGATCAGCTAATCTCGTGCAGCCCGATAACCCCGCTGTAATTCCGGTCATAAACGATAAATTACGCCGTTATCGCAGTCAACCGACACTATCAGCCATATCGCGGCGTATTATCTTTATTATACCATCGATTTATTTATTTATCAACCAATTCAAAAGCATAATAATTATTTAATATCTGCTCTTTAAAGTCTTAGTAACTTATAACAATATGTCAATATGTACTCAATATAAAAAGGTACTCTCGTGTTTTATCATTATTTTATTATAACTATAATATTGTCTAAACGTTTTATGTACAATATTGTATCGGTAGTCGGTACCTACTCTATTACTTCTATAGAAAACCTAGGTATATACAGATAGGCTTTAACCTATATCAAAAATGATTGAAACCAAAAATATCGTCGGAAAATAATCTTATTTATACCCGTGATATGCTTAAACCACGTGTCTGTTCCCACACAAATGCTCTCAGCTGTTTTTACGCATGTCGCATGTGAGTATGTGACTACTGACTATGGCAGTGAACACTGCACATTTAACTTTTAATAATAATAATAGTATTTTAGGTACTAGATATTATAATATTGTGATGTTTACGTACCCGTTTATAACACGTTTCTCGACGTTTTATCTGTGTTTCTAGGCAGAGGCGGTGGCCGGTGCAGCAGTCTGATGATGAGTTGCGCGGGTTGCGACAAACCTATTATGGATAAGTTCCTTTTGAACGTGCTGGATAGGGCGTGGCACGCAGAATGCGTGAAATGCGCCGACTGTCACGGCACGTTGTCCGACAAATGCTACAGCAGGGACGGCAAGATACTGTGCAAGCCCGACTTTTACAGGTAAGAAGATTTTTCCGCATCGCTAGTATACTTTTATGAAATGTTTAAATAATCAACCATTCGATATCACGTAATATTATATATTATTTTACTCTCACAATCGATACTATTCATAATGTCTCATACTATTATAATGCTCTAGGAAACGTAAATCCGAAACGTAAACTTATACCCGGTATATAGACAATAATAATATTAAAGTATTATAATGTGCGTGCGTTGACGACACCGTTTTATTTAAATTGTTTTCATAAATATCATACGACGCCGCGCGTGATAAAAAAAAAACGCCTACGATTCGTACGCGGTAACTCGCGTTTTGTGGGCTCCACCGCTTGGGGGAGGGATATTGTTCGTGGGTATATGACATTATTATGTTATATAATATATATAATAAAATAATAATTTATATATGTATCGGTGGGTACGAGTGCGCACCGTGTAAAGTATATAAATATATAATATTATTAGAAGACATTCGTTGCACCTCGCAGTTTAATATATTATATAATATATAATATCAATATATTAGGTGTTTGTACGCCACCTCTATATATGTATATAAATATACTTCTATGGTGCAGTTATGATATTATGCGCTGTGATGCATATAGTACCGTGAGCGTGCCAAAAATGGTAGCATTACATCGGAACGTATATATACCTTATACATATAATATATATATATTATGCATTATGTTATTGGCACGCGACCAATAAATGCCTTGTACAAAAAGAAATGGTTAAAAAAAGAAACCCTCGTTGTGTTATAATAAAACACAGCCGTTTTTGTATTTTCATTTTTTTTTTTTATACGAAATTCCTTAATAGAGCATAGTAAATATAATATACTAGGTAGGTAGGTAGAAACATATATCATATTATAGTTTAATAAATGTAATGAATGTTAAAATGCAAAACTGGAAAAATGGTTCAAAAACCGAAGATAGGTGGTGTGAAATATTTAAAATTCTAGAAAAAAATAACATTCCAATTAAATATTTTACGGTTATTTTAGAATATTCAATGGCTATTCCAGGAACTAACGCGTCGGTAGAAAGAGTATTTTCAATTTCAAATGTTTTATGGACAGATGAGAAAAATCGATTTCTTGTGGACACAATTAGATCAATAATAATCGTAAAACAACATTTTAAAAATGTTTCATGTACAGAATTTCATACATTTCTTTTAGAACACCCACAATTTTTAGAACTAATTACTCCTTCAAAAAAATATGAAAAATCATATAGTGAAGATATCTCTGAACAATCGTCATCAAAATGAATTAATAAGTTTTTAAAAAAAAAGTAAAGTACATGAATTTAATCTTATACAGTGTTATCAAAAATTATGTTTTTTCAGAATTAAAAATCAATAAAATATATATATATTAAGTATTAATAAAAAAAAATTAAATTATTATTAATTTTTTCCTGTACTTTTTTTTTTTTTAATATGGTCATCCTATATTATACCATGTTTATAGAAAAATGTAATGGACATCGATATATGATGCCTATTTTGAATATACTAATATAGGTACTATACACATATAATATATATTCAAGGTGTTCAAAAAGTTTGCAAACTGTCATTGCACTCATTAGACTAATTAGGACAGATCAACGATAAACAATAATATGATATAATTAATAAGGTGATTAAATATCTTACCTAATAAATGTGTTGCACTGCAGTTATCTGTTATTGTCATATGTATCTATATAGGTATACAATTAATATGCAAACAGTATAATTAAATCGTTTCCACATTTTTTTTAACACTATGTATTATATTATTATCAATTAATAATTTTCATACATGAAATTCATTAGTTTTCAGCTTGATATATAGATATAGTTTATATTTTATAGATACAAAATCTGATCAGCCAGTAACTTAATCAGTAGTTTAATCTTCATAGCTGTTGTCAGCCCTTGATATATTTGCAGAACTTTTGTACCTAATATAATGTACTGTAGATGCTTTTTTCAAAACTTTTTTACCAAACTAGTTGTTAATTTTCTAATTAAACTTAATTACGACGTTTGTATAATTATATAGCTGTAATAAAAATGTTTTTTGTCACGCTGTAAAATATGATTTTAAATTGTATGAAAGTAACAATTATAGTAATATTTCTTGTAAATTATTTAACATATACCAATACATATAATTTTCTTACAGTGTGTCGGAATAAGAAGGAATTATTGTTTAATGACTGCATTTTAACTATATAAATGGTTATAGATTTAAAAATAATTAAAGTTTAAAGTTTCAGAATCACTACAATATATTGTCAGCTAACGGTAATTAAAATAAAAAAAAATGCATTTTTATTTAACTGAGTTAAATAAATAATATTCAGTTATTATAGACTATTATAGATAATATTAATTTCCACATTAAAATTAAACATTTGGAATTAAATATAATATTTGATACCTAACTATTAACCTATAACTTAATATTCTGAATATTAACTTAACTAACTCAACTTAATTTTTTTCATTAACTTACCGCTTTTGTTTAGAAGGTATATATAAATATAATAAATATATGCTACATATACATTGCAACGGAATGTAATATAGTATAGGTAGGTATCTAGGCAGTTCTATCGTATACAACTACTGCAGCCGCAGTGGAATTGTTACATAGTTTATTTATATTCTACCATTATACATGATAATATAATATTATAAACCTACATATTATTATAACCGAATTACGATAATAATATAATATTATTATACAAAAACCGCGGTTATTTTCTAGTATAAATGTATAAAAATATATAGATAACCGTGATAAAAACTGCAGAGTGGACGAGTGGAAGACATGGTACTTATATTATATTACGACGAGCGTAAACGCGCGCGCAATCAATTCGGACGGAGACCCTCGACGACGAGCGGCTCGGGACAAAATGGCGCCCGGCAGCGTATAATAATAATAATAATATATAATACAATATATCCGCCGCCACGGCTGTTTTCTCTTTCTCCCTCGCACGCGCCTCATCGTCGTCGTCGTGAATCCGTGATCCGCAACCATAAAAACCCCCTGTACACAATGCCGCCGCCGCCGTTACGGTTTTTATTACACTATACGTTCGGTTTTTCTATATATGCGTATATATTATAATACATATTATGTATGTATGTGTATTTTCTGGAAAATACAAAAGGGGAAAATTCGCGTGTATGAGTATTTATATGTATATAAATGTGGGCTCAATAAAAACAATCGATGTTCAATGTTCATATTATATATATATATAAATATGGTTTGTACAGGCTGATACCACATATATTATATATTATTATCAGTATTTAAAAATTCGCGTGCCCATCGACTTTTGAAATGTCGAGAATCTATTATATACGATACAACTATTTTATTATATATCATCGTTCGTGTCGATGAGATGATCGCGCGTTAAAAACTAAGAACACGCGTATCTAAGCGTGGATCGAAAAAAAAATGTAACTGTATACCTAATGGGTATATATTATAATATAATATATTTAAATAGGTACAATACCTAGCAGGGCATTACAAAATCACCTAGTCATTATACTATATCCCGATAGCACTCCATTCTTATCAGACCCCCAAATAAGTAATTTATGTTTGTTGTAGATTTATTTATGTGCATAAGTGGTATACTTTAACAGTTGTATCTATAAATATATAATTATGAACATATTCCGACATGATCTTGGTCAAATAAAATTCAAAAGATGTATTTTATACATTTATATTATATAGATCGAAAATGTTGTTAAATCGATACAAAGTGATTAAACAAATAAAATATAATTAATAAATTAGTTTTTAACCAATGCAGCGATATATATAGATACCTACCTAGGCATATATATTATGTATAAACCTGATTTTAACCTAACTTAATATTTTCCTTAGAATTATTAATTGTAAAAATATATATATATATATTGTTACAGTGTCTGATTCTTAACTATATAAGTATCATTAATAGTTATTTAGTTATATATAATTATAAAATTAACAAAGTATATAGTTAATGCTCACCTTTGCATTTATACATTTAATAATATGATAATATGACGGGTTTTAACATATATATTATATATATTCTGCGGTGTACCTATATACAGTATAAAACTACCATATGTCATACTAAATCGGTTACCTATTACAAAGTAATAATAATACGGACTATAACCGACGCGTTTGTCACGTTGTTGTGCGGTTTAGGTATATCCTTATTATTGCGAGAAACCGCGCGGAGTTGACGATTTGACGAGACCCTGTTTTTCGACGTTAGGTACCTAAATACATACTAGGTAATATCATATATTGTATATAACAGGAGATCGGCTGCGAGTTGGCCAATACCCATCGTATACATATCATGTATACCCTCCGCGATTTCCCATATGGGTACGTATAAGCTCTCTTTCGATGTTATTTTAAAGAGGGCTCAGCTACACGTCGTATCGGTTGCATCTGCCCCCGAACAATATAATATTCTGCGACCGATGCACCGACACTATATATATATATATATATATAATAATAATAATACGTACCTACGTGTAAAAACCTCATGTTAGTGCTCGCGCGCCTTTTCCGTCCGCCCGTGTCCGTCCATCCATCCGTCAGCGCGGTTTTGTGTATACAAACGGCCAACGTTTTCGCGGGCTGTCGCTTCCCGCTTGCATACAATACACGCGCGATAGCCGATGATCCTTTTATTATTACCTACGTGTGTGTGTGTGTGAGTGTGTAATAATAATAATATTGTGTACATAGTCGTGGGCATTGTTATAGGTATATATAACAGACATATATATTATATTATATATGTGTGTGTGTGTGTGTGTGTGTGTGTGTGTGTGTGTTATTATTGTAGTTATATATACTGCACAGCAAATGTATACATAGCAGCACGCGGAGAGAGGACAAAAAACGGAAAACTTCTCGGGATTGTTTTTTTTTCGCCACACTACCCCCTTATTGTGTATGCGGTGTTCGCGCTGCATAGACATGTATTATATAACATATAATATATAATACATATGTATTATTATATTATATAGGTAGGTACCTACATCCAGATTCTCTCTGTATATACATACTCGCCAGTATTGGTATTATTATGCGTGATGTGATACAACGTCGCTGAAAATTCTTTCTTCGTGTGTGGTAATATTGCACTACTGAACATATTATAATAATGTATAGGTACCTCTATATTATATAAATGTATGTCCAACCCGTCATCGACTTGTATAATATAATATAATGTATTATTATTATTATTATTATTATTATTATTATTTATTGTGCGTGAGGGACAAGTATTTGCCTTTATAATTGCAAGAGCTATTATAAGATACGATATGACCGGTATAGACACTAGAATTTAGACATCAAAAAAATTGTCTAGATTTATTATTAGGTAAATCATATAATTGCTAAAAACAATGCGTTCCGTAGGTATATATTATAATGATTCACTCGAATATTATTATGATCTCACGTTTATACTACTATATATAGCCATATAGGTACTGTATGGCGGCTATATCTATGGTCTGATGCGAATATGTGATCTGTATAATAGCAGGTCGTCTATATCATGCAATGATTGAAGTGACCTTCAAATTCCATCAATAGTTGTGAAGTTATAAATAAGTACAATGCATTCTATTACTTTTTTTATTCTATTATGACTGATAAATACATTATCATTCAAAGCTATGAACAGAATGATAAAATATATTGTATACAAATAATTATTATATAATATACATTCGATAGCGACGATGGTGGCTTAGTAATTTACCTACTACTACTATAATACTAGTCCGGTCAAATGATATGTAAATATCTAATATCAGACAATGGGTGTTGGGTGTACCTATTTAAAGTAATTTTTCAATATTATACACTCAATTTTTAGGCATAACTTGCAACAATGCCAATTAGCCGTTATTATAAATATAAAATAATGTCGAATGTTAATTTCTATTTGCTAGCTGGTACACTTCAATTGATTCAAGTATATATAAACAGTGGCGTACATTCAAATTTGCTCTGGGGGGTTCAAAAAAAATAACCAACACTAAAACCTTCTCTTTAAAACTACCCATTTTCCTAACAATCACAGGTTACAAAGGGGTCATTGTATAATGGGTTGTATTAGACTTGAATTCAATGATAAAATATCATTGTATAAGAAAAACGATTCTGAGCGAAGACGGTTTGTCACTCTGGATATTTTATATTGTTATTAATTATTTGATCATGTAAGTTGAATTAATATTATAATATTATAATTTTTTATTCGTTTCTATGGTGATAAACAAAGCGTTAGAAATTAAAATTCCATTTTTAGCGTTTTTTTGTAATTTTTCAGTGGTTTTTCCCGTGACATTAAATAACTATTGAGAAAATCAGAAAATAACCTCTCTAAAGTACCATCTTGATCCAATTTGCTAAAAGATAAGATACTATATGTTGAAATCGAAGCACTCCTTCTGGAAGAAATTTTGTATACAGGAACAGGATATATAAAAAAAAAAAAAATAAACACCATTATAAAAACAATAGCTTTCTCGCTCCGCTCAGAATCTAAAATAGTAGATAAGAAAATCCATTTTATATGACATTGTCGACGTGCGCTGAGTTGGCGGCAGTCAGCAATGAAGATGTTGGTTTTGTGTTTTAATGTTTTAAACTTTTCATAATAACTTCTATTTTCATGAAATAATTACAATTTAAACATGAATAAATAAATAATTTCAGACTATTTTTTTAATAAATCTTTTAATCAGAAATCAAAATTAACCGAAAATAACCGAAATTAACCGGTATTTTTCAAAACCGGTATTAACCGGTTCTAGAACCCTTATATTTTTTTAGAAAACCGAAACAAAATCGGAACCCTTAAACAAATTAATTTAATAACCAGAACCGGAACCGAAACACCCAACAGGTTCCAGTCCCTGCCTTTATGTAGAAAAAATTATTTTTGTTAGTTATTTTTAAATATAGTAGTAGGTTACAAATAAATAATGATAATAATTACATATAAGTCTTTATGTTATACTTATAAAGAAATATTAAAAAATATATAAGTTGTATAAAATATTAAAATGTATAAATGAATACGTAATATTTAATATATTAAATATAGAAAACTATGATAATAATTACAATTCCTGTCATAATTCATTTTTTTTACTCACTTTTGTTAGCACTGTTTAGGTTAGGTTGCTGGTTCACTACTTTTTAAAGTAGTTATTTGAAACCAACTTAACAAAATCATTGTGTATTATATTAAACTTTTTTTTGGTCGAAAAGTGAATCGGCCGAAAAGGAAAGGGTACGTTTTTGGTCGTATTAAGA